>NW_027396813.1:0-101729 GCF_047715825.1 Aspergillus stella-maris | reverse complement strand
AGAATGTAATATTCAGGGACATAAAAGAACCAGCTGTCCTACTCGTTTTGGTTTTTAGTTCCTCTAATTTAAATCACTTTTGGTTGTTGTACAGTACTTTAAAGTTGAGCAAGCATGGATTTTTTTTGGAGTTCTGCGAACCGACCGGGAACTACGAACCGACCGGGATTTACGTTATCCTCCATTTCAGCTGAATCTTCAACATCTTCAAAATCATAGCTTGGTAAACCAAATGTCTCTTCGCCGCAAATCATGCAACCCTTGTTTCCGAAGTCGTCGAAAATGCAACCTCGCATATCCAACGTGTGGAACTTGTCGAAGGACAAACAAGGCGTGTCAATATGCGTACCCGCCGGTGGGTGCAAGGACGCCATCTGGATCTTCAAACGGCGCACTAATCGCCATCGATGCTACTGAAATCTCCTCACTGGACTACCTAGATACTGGTGCTGTCTCCGATCTGTTTAATCAGTACGCGCCACCTCAGAGTGGAGTAACGCCGCGCTTTCGACTACCCAGCACCCCGCCGGACTATGTTGGCATCTCAAGGTTTTGTGGCTCACTGGGCGACGTTCAGCCCATTGAAGGTAGCACTGCAAGCTGGCAGTGGGTCATCGACAAATTTAAGAGCTACCCTGATGCATTTGCGCGCCAGGCTAGCACGATCTTCATCCATGAAGATCTGTACAGCGACACGATGCCAAGGTCCATGAGAACAGCGTACGGTATCTCGGCTTCCTCGTGCCTACTCACTGACAGAAGCCGGGGTCGCATGTTCAAGACCATTGACGATGAAGTGTCTGACCTTCTAAACTCCACGGAGCGAACATCTATCATCGAAGACCTCGCCTCCTTACAGGCCTTAACGCTCTACCAAACCATCCGCTTCTTCAACGGTGATCTCAAACAGCGCGCCACAGCTGAACAACAGCAAAGCATTCTTTTCAGTTGGGCGCTGAAACTCGTTACCCGCTCGCAGACGGAATTGCGGGATGTATCAACTCGGGAAGGCTGGCTTCTCGCAGAATGTATTCGTCGGACAGCGATAATAGTTTACTTTCTCTACGGCGTGAATTCGATCTTCCGTGAGGGGATCTGTATTGGATTGCCGACGCTTGCTAAGTTGCCTCTGTCGACGGAGCTGGGGTATTGGGATAGAGAGCAAGTGGATGGGGATTGTAGAGAGTTGGCGCTGAGTGAGACGATGTCGTATGAGACTTTCATGGCATTGTGGCTTGTTTCTACACCGAGAAAGCTTGATCCTTTTGAGAAGTTGCTTCTTGTTCCGTGCCAGGGGCTGGATACTGTTGAGAGATTTGATAATGCCGCAATTGAGGTATAATTAGCTTGCTTTTATTTAGAAGTTGAGTTTCTATTCCTGCGCTTGTACATAAGATAATAATAATACCCGTTTCTCCACTCATCATATGCCCTCAGACAGGAATCGTCTGCAACTGCGCGACCACATCAACTTCCTTCCCATTAGTAACCAATTGCTCCAAGATGCGTACGATAGTCTCATCATTTTTCGACTCCTCATATCTCTCAACACTAGCCCAACCAATCAGTCCCAAAAATAGACCCTCTTCACCCTCAGTCCCCTTGGAAGACGCCAAAGGCAGTGTCTCCTCCTTACCGCGGAGGTACTCACCCAACCTCGCCCAAATCTCCTCCGTATCAAGACCCTCCTTAACTTTGACTATCTGCGTAACCCCCGCAGACCCAGCTCCAACCGGAGAGGTAACATTCACATGCAACTTAGGGGCAGGCGGCCCTGCAAGAAAAGGCTTCACGCTCTCGATGAACTCCACGAATTTAGGGGAGTTGGGATAGATTTCGGCGAAGGACGAGGGGTCGTCCCATTCTATTCGAGTAAATAATCATCAGCCTCACGTATTATAGTCAAAGGTTGCAGTGTGCGTACCTAGCAACAGTACACCGCGGTTGGAACTTTCAACCTTCTTCCCCTCGTCATAGAGAACGAATCCGTACGCAATGAACTGTACTCCGGGGACGCCAGCAAGGTGACCAAATATTGCATTCCCTTCAGATTGAATCGTGGATAGCGTCTCAGCGTCATCTTTAAAGATAGGAAGGGCGAGTTCCGTAATGGGGGTTTTGGTGGTGGACATCTTGGCTTGCTGATGCTTGAGATCTTAGGTTGGAGTGGGGATGATGTTATGAGATGAGACGCCTAAGCGGGGAACGAGTGCAATATTTATCAACTTAGGCCATCTTACTCTGTAAGATAAAGAGGCTAAGCATCCAATCACTTGCTTATGCGAGCCTGAAGGATGCGCTTAGATCCAAGTTTGTATACGTGGATCCACATTTGCCCGCAGGTCCGCCGCCAGTCCGCCGCCACGAGCCCACACGAGCCCGCATCGGGTTCAATGCCGCGACACCTCCGCAGGCTTACTAAATCCCGTGAGTACAGAGTATTCTCAAATTGGCGAGTGGAATAGAACCAGTAAAGGAGGGACCCGACGTGGTAGGACAAAGGTGGGTCCGAGCGGGGCCTATACTTGAGGAGAGGGATATATAAGGAAGCTGAGCACTGCTAGGTAGTAGTTTTGCTAGCAATATGACTACAATCAAATCCATCTTTCCTTCTCTGATCATAGGCAAGTGTTTAATATCTTTAAGCTGACCACAATGTCCAAACTCATCACTATCATCGGCGCAACGGGCATCCAGGGTGGATCCGTCGTCAAAGCCCTACAAAACGATCCCACTTGGTCAATCCGCGCAATAACTCGAAACACCTCTACTGAAGCTGCAAAGACCCTCTCATCACAAGGAATCGAGGTCGTCAAGGCCGATTTGAACGACATCGACTCCCTAACCGCAGCATTCAAAGGAACAACCGCCATCTTCGCCGTAACAAACTTCTTCGAAACCCTCGGCGCTCTCACTATCGAAAAAAGCATGGAAGTCGAAACAACACTCGGAATCAACCTCGCCATAGCTGCTAGCAAGACCGAGAGTCTAGAGCACTACATCTTCTCCACTCTCCCCGACTCCAGCAAATACAGCGGTGGAAAAGCCATCGTACCCTACTACGAGAGCAAGAACGCCGTCGAGCGGTATATCCGCTCGAACCTCCCGGGATTATTGGAAAAGACCACATTTCTCTGGTTGGGCTGGTACGCGTCTAATGTTCTTGCGCCGCCATGCCACCCTTCGAAAATCCATAGTGTTGATGGCACGGACACGTACGTTACGCTCTGGAGTGTGCCGTCTACAACGAAAATTCCGCTTCTGGGCGATGAGAGGGTGAACCCGGGTCTCTTTGTGAGGTCTGTCCTGGCTCGGCCTGACAAGACTCAAAAGGGAATATACGTCCGCGGGATAACGCGCCACGGGTCCATCGGGGAGGTCATTGCCGCTTTCGCAGAGGCGAAAGGGATCAAAATTCATTATTTACAAGTTCCTAAGGAGGAATATACACCTCTTTGGCCTGGTTGGGGGACGCTCATGGATTTGTCGCATTCTTGGCTGGAGTTGACGGGGGGTTGGCCTGAGGCTGGGACTGAGGGGGTTGTAACGGCTGAGGAGTTGGGTGTTAAGGGACTTATCAGTACTAAGGAGGCATTCAAGGGCTTTCCTTTGCTCTGAAAGGGCGATGTTAAATTTTCCTTTGCCGCGATGAATGTTGTTGGGTGATGTTTTGGGCTGGGAATATTATTGACAACAATACATATATTTCAACACTAAGCCCTATCTTCTACCCCAAATGGTCAACCGCATTTGCGTAACAACAAGATATAGTTTACGATTCATGTACATTAATCGGGAATTAAATACTCCGCGTGGCACAAGCAAAAAGCCACTGCAGATCTTAGAACGCACCTGCATGACAGATCCACATACGATTCTCGCACACCGAAACTCCAACCGCAAACAACCAACTTCCATCCCAATACCATCTCAGCATGGCGGCACAGCAACAAAGTGTAGCACTGGACTCTGGTGTTGGGACAGCTATATCGATAGACGGCGTTTTCAACGTTCGTTCCTTCGGCGGATATCCCAGCTCTCTTGCCCCCAACACCATAACGCGCCATGGACGAATCTACCGCGCGGGCCACCTACGCGATATAACGCTAGTTGGATTGACACAACTTCACGATCTGGGAATAAACACAATCATCGACCTGACAAACTCCGGCGAAACGAAGGCTCTTTTCACGGATGAGCCAGACGGCACAACTGCGCAATGTAAAGTGCTCAATCTTCCGCTTGCAAAGCATGCATTCTCCGTGAAGGGGTTGTCGGAGAAGTATAAGCGGTATCTTAGCGAGGGCGAAAGGGTACGTATTCCTATACCATTTGAGGCTGAGGTTTTGGTTAATGGGCTGATGCTTGTTATCTAGGCCGTGGCTCAAAGCTACCTCACCCTCTTAACCGACGGCGCCCCAGTTCTGCGGGATATCCTCCTTTATATCCGGGACCACCCCGAAGATACCCTCCTGATTCACTGCGCAATGGGCAAAGACCGGACGGGCGTCATATTTGCTGTCCTGCTCTCGCTGGCTGGTGTTCCCAGTGACACTATTGCTGAAGAGTACGCTCTTAGCGAGGCCGCCCTGGGAGAAGCATTACCTGAGATCGCGGCCGCAATCAAGAAGGCTATGCCGGTTGTTGATGATATTGGTGCTATGGAGAGGGCTAGGATTGTGATTAAGACGAGGTGAGCCATTTGATCACGAGTTGATTTTGGGTGTTTGGCTGACGGTAGTCTAGTAAGAAGGCCATGGCTCTAACGTTGCAATTGATCGAGGAGGAATCTGGTGGTGTGCTTGGATATGTGATGAAGTGCTGTGAGCTGGGTGTTGTGGATATCAAGCGGGTTCAGCATGCTTTGACGGGTCCATCGAATGGTGCGGCTGAGTGACGCCACTACAATATCCTAGATGTTACACTGTGTAACTGTGCTATTTAGGAAAGCAAGCAAGTCCGCTATATTATCTCTCTCTCCATTCATCGCAACAGAAGGACCCAGTCTCTCGTAAAATGACATCTCAAAATACTCTGGATATAAGCCGGCATACTCCCAATCAAAAATAGCGCGTATTTTCAACGTCTTCGGATCGACGATAACATCTGGCTAAGACAGATCATTGTGGCAAGAAGACGTATTCGGGTGCTGCCCATGACTTGGCCCCGTTGCTCCAGTTCCACCGGCCATTTCGTATTGTCTTGGACTCGATCTGTAACTTTCAAAACTCGGTATGGCGGGATCACGATGCCAATCGGTCCGCCGCTGCGACTCGCTTTCAGCGAATGCAGGGTATCAAGATACTTTCGAAGCTCAAGCTTCACGACCTCCTTCTGTCCCTCAGTGAGATCAGCCAGTCAAAGTAAAGATCCTTTTCCAACATATTCAAGCCATCCATTCTGCTAGACAAGCCTCAATTGGGCAACACCCCACGCAACCCCTCGTACCCAAACTCAGCATCCGTAACGTCTCCAGGAAGAGAAAGTTCCAACCTCATATGGGCATCTAGATTAGACCCCATAAGAGCCGATCGCGCATCAGGGCTTAGCCCCGCCTGGCCATCGAGCATCGACTCAGAGCCATAGAAAACTTCTTGGCCTGGAAAAGCAGGGAGCCACGTCTCCCATGGCTCCGCCGCGACAGAGAACTGGCTATAGGTATTAAAGTCCGGAGACGAAAGATCGGCAAGGGGATTGCTAGTGGTACCGGTATGCAGTGATCGAGGAGCTATAGGGTCAGAAGGTGCGGAGTGCGTTCGACCCGGTGGCTGTGGTGACGGGCGCTCGGTCGAGAAAAGAGATTTTAGCTGCTGTTTTGCTTGTCGATCAAGGATGTATTTGACGCGGGCGCGGATAATATCGATGCTGCGGTCTAGGCCGGGCATCGCGATAGCAGTATGCTGGATGATGTCGAGGAGGAATTTAAGCTCCGTCCAAGCGGTTGAAGAGGAATCCTGCGTTTCGATCGGATTTTTTGATTTTGATACGTCCATTTCGAGCTGGTAGACGGCTGTTGTTGCAGCGGTGTACGTGCAGTAGCTATTCATGTACGTAATGTGATGAAACCCGAATGTGTTGACGTACATGTTCAATAAGTCGTGGATTGCAGTTGTTGCTGTTCGGCATATCTTCCAGCTTTTCTGGGCAGCAGGAGAGCTTGAACGTTGACCATCGACGTGCGGTCTGTGCAGGAGGATACATGTGGTATGGTACATAAGATTGAGCGAGGTGATATGTGGTGGTGGGCTCAGCAAAGGCATCGCATGAGTTGACACGCGGAGGTGAGATGGAAGGGTTGCCCACCACCCACCCAGTTCCTGTTCAATGCGACAAAATGCAGCCATTCGCGAACGTGGTTTGGGAAGTTTGCATTCTTGCGCGGATGGCTGCGGACTATATAGTTCAAGCATGATTTTGCTGATAACCAGGCACAACTTGCATAGTGCGGTGAAGCAGGAGATGATGTGTCCCGGTGTCGGTTGGTACACAGGAAGCTCCTTAGCCTTAGGGTCGGCACCGTAGAATGGTTCCCATGCATCATGTTTCGAAAAGTCATCGAGAAAGTCCAGCGAGACGTTTCCTGTTCCAATCAAGAAGTTCGGCATTCTCCCAAGGTACAGACTGATATGTTTATCCCACGCATACAAGCTCCAAAACAACCTCTTTCGGATCTCAATGTCCTCCGGCGATAGCGATTTTGCATAATGCTGCAGTTTGTCTGTTGAGACATGTAGGCCGAGGTCAATTGCCATGCGGAAGGCCATGCCGGAGAATAGCCACGCCTGTGAAGACCGACCGCAAGCGACGTCACGGGCGGATTGTTGAAGGAGCGCTTGGATTCCGGGGATAGAAGGCGTGTTGAGTGTGTCTATGGCCATAGAGATCTTTGCCTCGAGCATTAGTCGGTCGGTCAGCTGCTGGAATGTCTCTCCCTGCACGGCTTCGTTCCAGACCCCCTCGGAGGCGCGGATAAACCGACAGCTATGGGCGAAGAGGACTTTTAGCAGCGTCTGGGAGCAGTACGACGGTTGAGTCTCATCACACATACGGATCATATCTCGGGTAAAGGCAGGGCGGTAAACAAACAGAAATGCAGGGTGCAGCCAGCACCAGTGCAGTTGCAGTAAAATTCTTGCTAAGTCTTCGGAAATGCCGCTCTCTGCAACGATGGACCGCAGGTTAAGGCCCTCGAGAGCCTTCTGGGTCGCCGCATTAGCCACAGGCGCTTGTCCTTGCTCTGTTCGCGCATTTTCTGTTGGGTATGCCGATGTAGACAATTGACCCTGATTTGCTTCTTCGACGGGGACCTCGTGGATAGCTGATGTCGGGTTATGGAAACTCACGGCGCCACGGTCATTGACACTGAAGGAATCGTCATCTTGGGCCGTAAAAGCAGGGGTTTCTGGAGCCGAAAAGGGGGTCTCTAGTGAAGAAGGCGCAAAGGAGGTCGCGCTCTCGAGCTCCCGAATGCGCGCCTGCAGCGATCGAACGTACGCGACTGATGGGGCTTTTTCGTATTCGCACTGAATGTGGTGAGCAGTGCAGGTCGAGCAGCTTGGCGTCTTTCCATCGCATTTGCTCTTGCGTCTGCGACAGGTCGAGCATACGATCTTTCGATTTCGAGCCATGATGCAGTGAGATGGAGGTTGAATGAGGAACGTTCGGTAAGTGGCCGACGTTGACCCTATGTATGCGGGGAAATCCCGGGGTATCCGAGGCTAAGAATTACACAATTTAGAGGATAGCATTCATTTACTAGTACATAATATTCAGATCTTTGCATTATTTGGCACACCGGTATTCTTCTCCGCCAGGGTGTCCGCCTTTAACGCTGGTCTATCAGCCTTGCCGGCCGTGGTCTATCATCGTTAGCAGTCAGTCTTTTTATAAGATTCAATATACTCACTCCTCCATCGACAGGCATAATCAAACCCGTAATCCATTTTGCCTCCTTACTACACAGAAACACGATGGCTACAAAATTAATCTACGGTTCCCAAACTCATCGCGATTGAGGAAGACGTACCATATCCAACATCCCACGCATCACCCTCTTGCTTCATCAGGTTTTGGTTAATCCGCGCTTGTCTCATCTCATCCGTCATACCACGGCCTCGGACCATAGGCGTAAACACCATCCCAGGGCAGACGCAGTTTACGCGGATATTCTCCGGTCCGTGCTGAGCGGCCATAGCTCGGGTCATCTGGATGATTGCGCCTTTGGTTGTTGGGTAGAGGAGGCTAGGGTTTCCTCCTTGTACTGCTCATCTGGTTAGCTACTAATACTGTGTGTGAATGCTTAGGAAACAGAAAACATACACCCACTAACTGAGGACATGTTGACAATCGCGCCTCGACCGGCCCTCCTCATAACAGGAATGACATGCCTGCTCATGAAGACCATGCTGGTAACATTGATACGAAAGTCGCGGTCCCAAGCAGCGAGATCGACTTTTGTTGCGTCACCCATTGCGCCGCCGACGCCGACTGTTGCCCAATGTCAGCAGCTGCATCTATCTCTCTCTAAGTCTTGCCGGTAGAGTGCCAGGTGGGGGAGACAGAGGATACCAATATTAACCAAGATACTCACGCCGCCCAACTTCTCAACCGCCGTCTTAACAACCCTTTCACAGTCGCTCTCGCTCGTAACATCAGCCTGGACAACAATCGTCTCTCCCATTCCACCCTCATCATCGATCATCCTCTTTGTCTCAGCTGCCCACTCCGCATTATAATCGACAAGCACGACCTTCGCGCCTTGTCGCGCGAGAAGGATTGCTGTTGCGCGGCCATTGCCAATTTCACCTAGTTGCCTAGTTAGGATATCACCATCCATTTCGGGATATACTCAATCAGGGTCATACCTGACATGCGCGATCCAGCGCCCGTAACGATCGCGACCTCGCTAGCGAAACTGAATGCTTTGCTTGTCATTTCGAAAAAGTCACCTGTAGATTTCGGCATATAGATAAATGGAAATGTTTGCAACTAATTCCTTTCGCCTTTTGCATGCGTCCTTTCCCTATATATCATCCAGCACGGGAACTATGCGTCGTCGGCCTCTCGCCGAATGCCCGGTGCGACATCTCCACGGCAGTCCACACACTCTCCATCAGAGCCGTCCCGGGAAATGGCTGCCAGTGTGGACTGGTGAATGCGGGGAATCAAGCTTTCTCCAAGTAACGTTGATCCTTATCCGGGTGTTCGGCAGACCTCCGGAGTCCGAATTCATAAAGTTGGCGTGGGGCGTGGGTTGGTGTTGGAGAAGCTGGGGTACCTATGTCCGGGTTACCAGCTGTCTAGATTCGCCAGGGCCTCGGGCATAAGCCGAATCGTCTTTCATCATGAAGTTGGGCATGTCCTGTGTGCCTTCTATTATAAAACCATGTCCTTATTACCGTTCCATAAACTTCTCAAACCGGCATTGTTATATCCTAAGCTGTCGACAGTGCGAGAGAAAAAGAAAAGACCAGAAGAGGGAGAATAAACGCGGCTAGCCTACTTGAGCTCCCAGATAGTGAATGAACTCGTGGTACTAGATGTATCAAGATTAATGCCGAGCTTGGACCCTTTTCCACTTTCAGACCGAACCCAGCCCAGGGAAAAAAGCTCACCATGATGCCATATCCTCTCCTGGAACTCTGTCGGTGGAATTTGGTAGCAAATATGTTCTGGCTGGGCCAGGTCTTCATGATCTGAATTGGGTTTTGAGGCTCAGCGATCTGCTGCGCCCGATCCGCACCCGCGTGGCTGCAAGTAACGTAACGTCGTGTTGTGCTATCTGCGTATTCAAAATATCCGCTCTTCAGTCATCCAATGCAGTGAAGCACATCTGCAGAATGCAAGCTTAGGCTCTCAAACGGCGCCCGTCGGAAATCAAGTTGAGGTTATACAAGGCACAGTCCTAACCCAGGCGGCTCTGCATTTGGCCCCCGCAATACGCGTCATGCCTACCTTGATAGGTATAGAACATCCACTTAAAGCAGACGATCCCACGGGCCAGACACGGGTGACCTGTCACTTGCATTCATCAGCACGATGACGGGCAGGCACAGAGCATTCCAATCATCCCGCCCTGACTCTAACATTACCATCAATTTCCCTCAGCGAAGCTAGGCTACCGCTTCGACATCCAGTCACTGTTCAAGAAACGATAAGGATACAATGGAGAAAGCCAAGGCAACCCAAACCGATCCTCCACCTTCGTCTGAACCACCCGCCTACCGAAAACCAAAACACCCCATCGCGCTCAGACCGGAATACATCGCTCCAAACAATACAACAATCCACGTGAAGCAGCACAGCGCAAGTTGGAGCAGCGGTGATTTCACAGTTACCAGTGTCCCTGGACCCGAGAATCCAGATCCAGACCCAAAGCCAAAAGAACTATTCAAAGTCTTAGGCGAACTCGCATCTTTCTCGCAACGCCGGTACTTCCGCGATGCAGATGGTCTCCCGTTATTTGAGTTAAGTAGGGAGAAGATGGGGTATAAATGGTTCCTTCACCTCCCAGGAGAAAAGGAGCGCAACAAGGACGGGAAGAAAGGCTCGAGCCTCTTCTCCTCGTCTTCCTCATCGCCATCCTCATCGACTTCATCTTCAAAGGCCATAGCAACAATAAGGTCCTCATACAGCACGCTCAAAGATAAATTCGAAGTCTCCTTCCGAAACGCCGCAGTTAAAAACGAAGAAGTCACACTTGAAGTCCGCGGCCAGAACGTCTGGAAGAGTCTCACGCATGTTTATTACCACGGGAAGCTCGTTATGGAAATCACATTGAAAGGGATGGCGGCTGTTTATATTCCTGGTAAAGGACCGAGGTGGGACGTTAGGGTTGTTGAGGGGGTTGATCTTGCGCTGGTGAGTTTTTTTCTTGGGCGTTCTTTTGAGGATAAGGTGGCTAATGGTTAACATTGGGGTCCAGGCAGCGGTTATCACGGTGATTATTGCGGCGACCTTGTATGATTCGAATAGCGGGTTGAGTAATACTGGTGCTCCGAGTTCCGTGTCGGGCTAGGTACTAATTGTTTGGGCTGAGGCCGCAGGAAATGCCCTTATTTTAGAGGGATCGGAAGGCGCAACTTATTGTACAATCAATTTTGCTTATTCGCGCCGCGTTACCAATCGGATAGTTTTAAATTTCCTAAAGTGACCCCTACCAAGTTGATCATAATCTAGCTTTGACGCCACCGTTCCCCATATCAAGTCCCAACCAAAAACCGAACCACTTTACAATCTCCTTCAGACTTTCCTCCTTGACATATCGTTCGTAAGCATCTTCCATATTTCCCCTCAATGCAAAACCACGTTCAACACCCGAGAACAGCTGAAGCTGGTACTTGCTTCTATTGGCGCTCATGATATCGATTGCGCGCCGCCGCGCCTCGGTCGGGAATGTATGGTCTGTTTCAGAGCAGGAGAGAAACAATGGCTCTGGATTTCATGTAAGCATTTGCACTCCCTACAAGCAATGTGACTTTTACTCTTCAGATTGGCAAAATGCCGCTCCTGCAGGAACGCCGGGTGCGCAAATGCACCTGCGTTTACAGCATCCGTCGCAAGTAAATCGCAGACGTAGGGAGCGCCGAAGCAATAACTGCAACACCAATCAGCACTTATCCTGGAACTGCGGGCATTTGAATGGATGAAGAGGCAACTTACCCAACACAAGCGTACTTTGTCTCTGCCCGACCAAACTCTCTCTTCACAGCCTCCACCCACCGCGGTACAGCCTCGTTCGCGAAAGCCGTATGTTTGTTCTTCCAAGCCTCGTAGTCAAAGTTCGGGTTTGATTTGTCGTGCCTGTTCTTACGGTGTTTCCAGACTGGGTCCTGCGCTTATTATTAATCACTTTTATTTCCCAAGATATCAATTGTAACAAATAACGTACGCCTCGGAAGTAATCTAGCCCTAGCACTGTATACCCAGCATCGGCGAACCCGTCCATGACCAGGAGTCCGTTCGTGAACATACCCCAGACATCGGGGAAGTAGAGTAGGATATACCCATTTGCGCTTGAGGGGCGGCTAATGTATGTCTCTACCCCTGCGATAGGTTTAAACTTTCCTCGTGGTGTACCGCTGTGTAGTGTTCCCTTTAGGCAGCATGGGCCTGCAGGTTTAGTGAGCCACGATGACGTTGATGATGATGGATTTGTCGACATGATGACCTGCGCCGGATTCTCTGGTAGTCATAAAGGACGTCCGTCGGTTTTTCTGGACTCGATCCTTTCAACCTTATACACAGTTGGAGTCAAGCTTTGTGGAGGAATGTGGGATGGCGCCGGCCACTTTCCGCTCGGCTGGTTCGGCGATTGCCCGAATCCCCAACGAGTCATGCCCCCGCAATTTTCCCCAGGATTCTGACAGAGTATTATATCCTGGGCGTTTCTGGCTTCTGAGCGCTAGGAATTCGTGAATCTTCTGCCAGAACTTAAGGTGAATAACGACAAGATGCAGATTATGAATGTCAATCAGGTTGAACGTGCGTCGCAGGTTGAGGTTTCTGACGAGAAGACGACGATTTATGAGGTGGGTTCCTCTTCACTCCGCTACCAAGAGATAGGCATGCTAATGGAGTAGCACGATGCCGTTGGGTACCGAGAGTATAGAGAGGGTTTGCATATTGAGGTTACTCCCAAGCAGGTATGACTGAGCTTCTACCTCTGCCTTACACCATGCTGACGAGTGTTCCGATAGAATTCGCGAGTTCGCTGGAAGATCGATGCCATTATCCTTCCCGTTTTCCTCGTCACGCAAGCTCTCCAGTTTCTCGATAAGACTGCTCTCAACTATGCCAACATCCTTGGGTACCAGGAGGCATTAGGATTGGAGGGGCAGCAGTTCAACTACATCTCTGCTAGTACGTTCGTCAATGGGTAGAGTATCGCTTGTTTCGTTCATCCACTAACTTAGCCAGTGGTTTATGCCGGATACTTCTTCGGTCAGTACCCTTGTGGCTGGTTAATCGGGCGTTTCCCTGCCCAGAGGGTCCTTGGGATAAGTTGTTTTCTTTGGGGGTTGATGGTTATCATCTTGACTCAATGCCGGTCTTACTCCAGTGCTATGGGAGTCCGCTTCATTATGGGGATATTCGAAGCCGCGGTTACTCCAGGTCTAACTCTTATGACGGGTTTTTGGTACACCCGTCATGAGATCCCCTTGCGCCAGTGTATTTGGTATTCAGCTCTCGGTTGGGGAGGTATCGTCGGATCATACATCTCCTTCGGTATTGCCAAGATGTCTCCTGATACTAAGCCTGAGCGCTGGGAGATTCTCTTCTTCATTCTGGGTGCCGTTACTTGTCTTTGGGCATTCGTGATCTTCTTCGGTCTTCCTGACTCGCCATCAACCGCCTTCTTCCTCAGCAAGGAAGAGCGTATCATCGCAGTCAAACGCGTCGCCGCCAACGAGACTGGTATCAAGAACAAGTCGTTCAACAAGAAGCAAGCCCTAACCGCATTCATCGACCCAAAGGCAATTCTTCTCTTCATTGCTGTTTTCGCAGCTGCGATCCCGAACGGCGTCGTGAACTCCTTTTCCACAATCATCATTCAGGATATGGGCTTCAGCACGGAGATGACAACAGAGCTGAAATCCGTTGGTGACGCCGTGCAAATTGTCGGTCTGATAATCGGCGGAATCATCACCCTTAATGTTCCCAATAGTCGCCTTCTCACTGCGACGGCTGCAAATATACTCTGTACCGTTGCCGCTGGGTGCATGGCGTACCTTCCTAGGTATATGACCTGGCAAAGACTTGCTTGCTTCTGGTTGGTGAACACGCAGTCGGTCGGTTTCACTGTGTCTCTTGTCACTATCTCCTCAAATATGGCCGGGTACACGCATCGAGCGATGGCGAATGCAATGGTCTTGTGAGTGTCGAAATTAATTCGCTGGTGTCCAAAACTAATCCGGGTTAAGCACTGCATACTGCTGGGGCAACTATGCCGGCCCCTTTGTTGTAAAGCCATCACAGGCCCCCGAGTACAAAGGCGCGACAATCGGTCTACTAGTCGGGTACTTGATTAGAACGGCTTGTCATTTTGGGTTATTGGGTGAGTGTCCTTGAGTGTCGACAAAGAGCTGCTTATGCTGACAATGACGTAGTATACCTGTTCACAATTAACCGCTATCGCGACCGCAATTATGGACCGGCTGATAAGGCAAGGAGTGACGAGTCTGGGATGCAGGATAAGACGGAGTTTGAGAATAGTGATTTCCGTTATGTGCTGTAGTTGGCTTATGTCCTGCTCAAGGAATATGACTGGGTGGCGGTATTAAGTAAACATTAAGAACAAAGTCCACTCAGTCATCGGTGGGAATGCTTAGTAGGGTACTGTATTGTTTTCTTTCAGAAAGAGTGAGAGCGATGGTGTAGGGCTGTTCCTTCCAAAATCAAAATATTATGACGCCAAAGGACGGCCGCGAGACTGCCCAACTTATTCCTGACCATGCAACGGTGTTGCTGCAGCCAAGAGTCACAGGATGCTCATTTCACCTCCAAGGCGATCCTTCAGCCTCGTTGTCCATATCTTGGTCGATGTTCTTGGCCTACGCCTCAGCCTCGTCATAGGGCATCGTCAGCGCGGGGTTGCTCGGTATATTTGACCTTTCTGTCCCTCTTCTTGTTTTTGGATAATTCAATCTTTTGTTAAACTTCAGTACAGGCAAGCACTCTAGCTCTGCTTCTATGGATCCTTCCACTTCAACACCCGGTGTAGCCGGTCTGCTTCCCGCGTACGCAGAGGCTGCAGCAAGGCTGCACTCACTCAGACGCTTTTACTGGTTACATTACCGCTTCACATTGCAGTATCATGGCATCAGAGTTCTTTTCGATCGCTGGAGCTATGGAGTGGGACTCGCCGATAGAGGCGCTTCAGAGACGACATTACATCCTCAACTCAAGGACGAACCTACTGCCAGGACTATAAAAGACTTGATGGCCACTGTACTGGATATATTTCCAGAAAATTACTCTAAGGTCTCTGGCGCCGACCAGCCAGAAGATCCGGAAGATTCACCGCAGATCATCGAACGCTACGAGTGGATAGCTACTGATAGTGAGAAGTTGCCGGATCGAATTGAAAGGTTTGATGAATTAGTGGAAAAGCTCCATAGTGTCATACCGCTGAAAACCTCACCACCAAACTGCTCGCAGGATTCAAAGAGTGTGGGGATTCGGGAAGAGCAGCTGCCGGTTCGCGACCAAGTCATTAGTTGGTTGAATGTACCGTCCATGGATGACAGCTTTGACGCATATCGCACCGCCCGCTTGGAGGGAACTTGCGAATGGATCACTTCACACTCCATTTATTCTCGATGGTTAGAGAATGACTCCTCGGGTGACTCCAAAGTCCTTTGGATTCACGGCCCTGCAGGTACTGGAAAGTCTGTTCTGTCTGCTCATGTCATTCAAACCCTTCGTGACACCACCCAACTCCCGGTCTACTACGCGTTTTGCTCTGCAGACTTTGAAGAGCGAAGGAACCCAACTTCCATCTTGAGCACTTGGTTGCTACAGGCCCTACATTTTGACGATTTTGTTTATGATATAATCCATAACCATCCCGCTGCCTGCATCACGCCATCGGCGGATCATTCTGACCTTTTAGGCTTGCTAAATACCTATCTATCTCGCAAAAATGATGTCGTCTTGGTCATCGACGGATTGGATGAATGTTTCGAGGACGGCGATACAAGTGAGGACGGTGGCACAAGTAAAGATTCACATCCTCGCAGAGAAGACCTCTTGCGTCAACTCTTGGCTACACTGGCAAATACCAAAGCTCGAGTGCTGGTTATGAGCCGCGACGAGGGAGACATCAGTGACCAACTTGCCTCTTATGCTCAACATCCACTCGGTGTTACACTCCTTGACATTCCACTTACGAAACGCCTGGTCTCCTCTGATATCGTTCGTTTCGCGCAGCACACTATTTCTAAACAGCTCCCAGACAAGGAACCTTCTTTTTTGCAGGATCTTGCTCTCAATATGGGACAGAAGTGCGACGGTGTGTTTTTGTGGATTCGACTCCAAAGCAGATACCTCGAGCCTCATAAGAGCAATGAAGAGCTACAAGATATTGTCAGCAGAATGCCCACGACGCTCTTTCAGACTTACGAGCGGGATTTGTCCATTATTCAGAGCCCTACAAATCCACACAGAAAGCGCGCAGAAACAATTCTTCGTTGGGTGGTATTTGCATCCGCAGAATTGACTGTCGTGGAGCTATCTGAGGCAGTCGAAGTGCTGGGTGAGGAGAATAATAAACCCAACTTCGATGCATTGTCTACATCATTCACGGAGGCGTACATCCAGTCTGAAATACTTGGTCCATGCGGTTCGTTCTTGAAGCTTCGACCACCTAGCAGGTCTACGCATTGGGGCCTTCAGACAGTTCATCTCGTTCATTTCTCGGCACTTGAATTCTTCTGTAACCTGGCGAGCAACGATGCTCTCTCGAACCAACCATTACAACATTATCGACTGGCCTCTGCATGCTTGAAGTATCTGGATTGCGAAAGTACTTGGGCTATCGAACAGGATTTTGAGACGTTCCACAACCGTCCGTTCCAGGCATATGCAACTCCAGCATGGGAGAAACACCAGGAATACTCCGCTAGCTATCAGCCAAAACTAATTCCCCAGCTCCTTTCTTTCTTTAGCGTCCCAAACCTCAATTGGGAAGCCTGGCGCGAGCGGTTTGAAAGCTCCCTTCCCCTCAAAGGGCGGCCACCAAAATCAAAACCTGGGAGCAGAATGTACTATGCGGTTTCATATGGCTTGCTGGACATTGTAAAGCTGTTGCACGCCACAGATCTGACCGTTGTCGACGAGGTCGGTGGATTGCTGGGCAATCCTATTCATGCTGCCATTTTCAACGGCCGCACAGAGATCCTTGAGTTGCTGCTCAGTATAGGGGCTGATATCTCACTACATGGGTTTCATGGGACTGCCCTTCACACAGCGGCTGCATTTGGCGGCGGAGAAGTAGCCAAACTCTTACTGAAACATGCGGCATCCATCACACCTGAGACTACCAGCGGCGGTACTTCAGTGTGTGCTCTGATGTCGAATCAGCGTGCGGATCCAAGGACTTTGACCGTTCGCGACGTGACTCCTCTTCATTTGGCTGCTTCTATGGGTAATGCGCGCATGGTACATCTTCTCCTCGACCATGGTGCAGAGCTTGAAGCCAAGTGTTCGAGTGGCTCAACAGCTTTACATTACGCTTCAGGTCAAAATCATTTTGAGTCATGCGAGACATTGGTCAATGCTGGTGCGAATGTCTCCGCCAGAGACAATTCCGGGTCGACGCCGTTACATGCTGCAAGCCACCTCAGTGGCGCTGATCGACTTATTCGCTTGTTGGTTGATCGAGGAGCAGATCCCTCAGCCTCTGAGGGCTACGGATACACTCCATTGCATCATGCTGCTAGCAGTGACCAATGTGCCACTATCAAATACCTGCTCCAATGTGGCTCTCGATTTGTAGCCACAAAACACGAAGGGAGTACTCCTTTACATACAGCAGCTATTCATGGAAACTGTGAAGCTGCGAAGCTTCTCCTGAAATTTGGTGTAGATATTCGGAACAATTTTCTCTTGACGCCCTTGCATAATGCAGCATATCATGGACATCCCAAGCTAGCCAAGCTTCTTTTGGACCATGATGCGGATATTGAAGCCCGGCATATTCAGTCCGGTACATCCGTTCATTTGGCAGCGGCTCGTGGACACTATGCGGTGGTCAAGGTCCTGTTAGACTACGGGGCAAACCCTAATTCCCAGGGCCCTTCCAATTTCACCCCGCTACATGGGGCCGCAGCTGCTGGTCACTATCTTGTGGTCGAGCTGCTCCTGGATAGTGATGCGGACCCTAGTGCAAAAGGCAGTCGCGATTTTACTCCGCTGCATTTTGCAGCACGTTCAGGACATCACGAGGTGGTTCAGCTCCTTTTAAAATTCGGCTCGGACATCAATGTCATCGATGAGAATTCGGAGAACTCTTTGCATGCTGCGGCTTATGGGGGCCACGACCAGATTGCTGGCGTTTTACTCGAAGCGGGTGCAGACCCTTTGGCGGTATCTGACATTGGATGGACACCCCTCCATTCAGCATGCGAAAAGGGCTCTGTTGAGGTGATCAAACTTCTTCTAAGCGCTGGTGCAGGCGTCGATTCTCGAAGCAATAGCGGCTGGACACCTTTGCATGTTGCATGCCACAACGGTCATGCTAGGGTGGTGGAAATGCTCATGCGCGCAGGAGCAGATATCCATTCCAAAGACCAACGTGGCCGCGCACCTTTGCACGCGGCATGCGATAAAGGTTCCACTATAGTATTAGAACACCTCTTGAGTGCTGGGGCTAATGTCAACGCCCAAACTGAACCCAAATGGACGCCTTTGCATTATGCATGCCAAAGGGGCCATGCCGCTACAGTGGAATTGCTTATTAGAGCAGGAGCAGATCTTAATCTTCAAGAAGAAGAAGGATTCCCACCTCTATATATAGCATGCCAAAACGGCTACACTGTTGTAGTGGAACTGCTTATCAAGGCTGGAGCAGATCTCAATGTTCAAGGACACGACGGATGCACACCTTTATTCATTGCAAGTCAAAATGGCCACGCGATTGTAGTAGAACTCCTTATCAAGGCTGGAGCAGATCTCAATCTCCAAAGAAGCACTGGAACGACACCCTTGCATGTTGCATGCTCAAATGGCCGTGCTACAGTGGTAAACTTGCTTGCCAGTTCTGAAGCAGACACTGATCTTCAAGACGACGATGGATGCACAGCTTTGCACATTGCATGCACAATTGATAATAGTATGATAGTGGAGCTGCTGATTAGTGCCGGAGCAGACATCGCTGCTCGAAAAGACTATGGATGGATGCCTTTGCATTTGGCTTGCTTCAATGATCAAGCTAAGGCAACAAAACTGCTTATTGACGCTGGTGCAGACATTGAAGCTCAAAAGGATAGCGAATGCACACCCTTGCATGTTACCTGCTCCAATGGCTGTGTTAAAGCGACAGAATTGCTTATTAATGCTAAAGCGAATATTCAAGCTCAAATGGAAGGTGCACTCACACCTTTGCATTTAGCAAGCATGGGTGGCCATCTTGAGGTGGTAGAACTGCTTGTTACTGCTGGAGTGGACATGGAAGCTCGAGAACGTACCCAATGCACACCCTTGCACTTAGCAAGCAGTAGCGGTTGTGAAAAGGTGGTGGGACTGCTGCTTAATTGTGGGGTATGCCTCGAACCTCAGAATCGCGATGGAAGTACACCTTTGCACGAAGCATGCAAGCATAGGCATGCTATGGTGGTTGAATTGCTTATCATTGCTGGAGCCGCCATTGAGTCTCCAACGCATGATGGACGCAGACCTCTGCACTATGCAAGCAAATATGGCCCGGCATTGGCGGTGGAGTTGCTTATTGCTGCCAGGGCGGACATTCACTGCCTGGATGATTACCGATCAACACCTTTGCATTATGCTTGTGAGAAAGGCCATACTAGGGTAGCGGACCTACTCATTAGCGCCGGGTCAGACATTGAATCATCAGATATGGACGACTGGACGCCCTTGATCGCGGCATCAAGAAAAGGTCAAACCGAGACGGTACGCCAGCTTCTTCAAGCTGGCGCCGCCGTGAACAAAACCCGCAATGATGGAAAGACTCCTCTGCATTCAGCCTTCATTAAAAAACACAAGGATACTGCATTAGCCCTTCTGGGAAATCACGCATCTCTGAAATGCCTTGATGCTTTCGGATTCGCACCCTGGGAATACGGCTCTGCTGCATTCCGAGCTGACATCCCTCAGTCCAAGGACTGCGAGGACCCAACACCAGAAAGCAGACGCCAACGACGAAAACAGACAGTCCAAGATATCACGGGTGCACTCGAAGTATCTGGCGAAAAGAACAGACGCTTGCTCAATATTCTCGGAAGTGCCCTCCTCGCCATGGATGACCAACCCGCTGCCTCGCTCGCCTTCAGCCACGCGCTCTGCATCGACCCCGAAACGGGAAAATTACCACACTTCTTCGGGTGCCAGTGGTGTTTGGCTACTAGGGTCCTCCACAAGACCTATATGTGCACGACTTGCCTTATTTCCCTCTGTGCTAAATGTATGGAGCGCTACGATGAAGAGGGAGGATTCGAAAACTGCGTCGGCCATGACTTCTTCTGTCTTCCCCCTGATGATTGGAAAGCTGAGGATTATTCGGATACATATACTCAGGAGTTTGTGGACTGGTCGAAGGAGATTGCGCTGAAGTATCGGCCTGTGGTTAGGAGTTTGGAGTCTCGGTTGTAGGTGGGACTTTGTGGTCAAGTGACCGATCCTGTTATCTTCCTACTTCTCGGCACCTTTGAGCATTCCGTTGACGGGTGCCCGGGATAAGTATCTGAATGGGTCTACGAGGGGAGCTATTTATTTGATCTGTGGTCTAAATTGTTTCTATCTTGGCTTTGCTAGCGATGGAGTTCGGGTTCTTTTAGCGGGTCGTCTTGGAGGAATTACCTACCTGATAAGACTAGGACTGATACGGGTATATCCTTGATGATGCGGTGGGACTACGAGGTTGTTTATCCATGGTACCTATAATTGCGCTGTGATGACCGTGATACCCATGTTCTACTCCTGCTTCTGGTCCCCATCTATTTCAGCCTATGTTCGGTATTGGTATTTCCTGCTATTTAAACAGACTAACTAAGATTGAATATCTCTAGGAGGAACCCAAGGTTCTTACCTACGTACTAATGATGAGACATGAGTAGATATATACTTTCTTTCTTCAGAGTATGCCCTTGGTTGTAACGGTCTTTTTCTATATCTGATTCTAGTTCTCCTCTATTCTATCGTATCTCATCTTATGTTCGGTATCTCCTGCTATATCCACAAAGAAAATTAGATCAGATCTTGTGAACCAAGAACAATCACTCAAAATCGGTAAACGGCCAGCGGGTGCAAACAAAGCGTATATCAGACCCTTCAAGGCAACAAGGCTGAAGCGAAATACTCAACCAACATATTTGGATACTTACAACTTCGCCTTCCTGCCCAAAGGCTCAACACCCAACCCACTAACATCAACAACCGTCCTATCCCCCTTAACAAGATCAACCATGACTCTCCCCGTCCCTAGCGCCAACGAAATACCCCACGGTCCATGACCAGCAGCCACAAAGACACCGCCCCCATTCGAAGTCATCACCCCACCAAGTGCTGAATCCTGAACGCGACAGACAAATGGAACGCCTCGTTCTGAGACGGGTCGAAGACAGAGTCCTTCTCGGGTTATCGTGAGATCATTTTCGTTCTTGACGTTCTCGGTTGATTCAGTCTTCCCGTCGGGTAATTTTCCCATAAGTCGAATAGTAACGTCCTTGAGCTTCTTCATTTGGCCTTCGTCGAAATACCGCTTTAGATCCTCGACTCGATCGGGGACGGGGATTGTCGTGCTGTTTAGACCAGCGATATATATCTCGCCGCCCTCTCTAGAAAAGATCTCGGGGCTGAATCCGGCGCTGGGTGGGTGTGTCGTGAAGACGGCGTGGCTTCCTCCCACCCTTTTTTCGTCCTGCTCTGAGTACCGTGGAGAGTTGACAAGGAGGGAGTACCCTGCTAATGGGTACATAGGAAATTTCGTCTTTGAAGTGGGAAAGAGCGAGGTGAAGACGCGGGGTGTCCATGAGCCTGCGGCGATGATAAGGTTTGTGCAGGGAAGGGTGGCGGGGGTCTTTGTGTGGATGTTTCGGATTTCAACGCCGGTTATGCTGTTTGAGGAGTCGGTGGTTAGGGATGTTGCTGTGTATGGCTGGTGCAGTTTCACGCCTCGAGAGAGAGCCTTTTCGAGGAGGAAATGGGAGAGGCGGAGGGGGTCGCTGTTTTCCTTGTTAGCACCATATCTTCATGATGGCTCAATAGAGAAGCAGGACATACACCTGCGCAACATCATCCCCCTCACTAATCCTCTCAACAGCCGTCCCCTGTTGACGCGTCAACCACCCCGGTCCCTCCGTAAGAATAGGCTCGCTCGTCGCCGTCTCAGCACGACTCGTCCCAGAACGTAACCAGTCATCTCCTCTCTTCCCGTTCTTCGCAGCCTCTGTCGAACCAAGACTCAGCGCAACGCCCTTCATGAATCCCCATTTCTTGTCGCCGCCGTGCTCCTTGGATAGGCTCTCATGCAAGTTAAACGATAACTCGCCGAGTGGAAGGAGAGAAGGCTCGAACCAGTCCTTCGCTAGGAACCCAGCAGCGTACCCAGATGCAGAAGAAAAAAGTGCATCTGAGGACTCAATGATATGGATGTTGGGTCCAACAGAGGGATCTTGTTCCGTGAGGTAGTATGCGATTGAGGAGGCGATGATGCCGCCTCCCAAGATGACTGTTGACATTTTGGTTTCGCTTGAGTTTCTGCTTGTCTTGGTGAATGGATTGGATGGGTTCAAGGATATATATATGTTTTCTGGGACCTGAGGTTGTGGAGAATGGGTGCACCCTCCGAAGAACAAGATCCGGAGGACCTTGCCTTTCCCGGAATGAATTGCCCTGGGTCAGGGAGTTTGGGTTTAGGACGGTCCCGGCAGCGGTGCGATTGCCGGTTTTTCTTGGTTGAGGGAAAGGTATTCCCTGACCTCTGGTATGCTGCCGGAAGACCCTACCTTGGTCCAGCTGTAGCTGCTATTAATTCAATGTCCTGTACTTTGATTAGCGTGGTGGTCTATTGTCATCGGAAGAAGCATAAATGAGGGGCAGGAGGGTCACGTAGTGGGAGTGACATCAAGCCTGTATAGCAGCTTTTCGCGGCCTAATTCTGGAAGCTGCAGAAGTAGACGGGAATCGATAAAGTTATTCCAAATGCGATTGACGAGATATACGGAGTAGACAGTAAAGACCTATGGAATGCCTGTGTGATGCGGGCGAAGCTTAACCCCACGACCCGGTCCCTCGGCATCCCCTCTTACATCATCCACCTTTTCTGTGGCTACAGCTGTCAATTGAGCTTTCTCTTCTTTCCAACTTCACTGCACCACTTTACCTCGAGCAATTGATCCAGCACAATGTCCGCCAAGACCATCATCGTCACCGGCGCCTCTCGAGGTACAATCACTCCCCCACCAACCTACCCCTCTACCCCTCAAAACACCACTAACAAAATACTACAAAGGAATCGGCCTCGCCATCTCAAAATACCTCCTCTCCCAAACAACCCTACACAACGTCGTCGTGATCGCCCGCAGCGCCGAACCCCTCCAGACCCTAGAACAGCAACACAACGGCCGAGTCGCAGTTCTAAATGGGGATTTATCCGATTTCAGCATCGGCCAGAAAGCAGTTGATCTCGCGCTAAAACAATTCGGGCGAGTTGATGGCCTTGTTCTCAACCACGGCATTCTCGGGCAAGTAGGCAAGATCGGCACCGCGGATATACAGGTGTGGAAGAAGGGGTATGATGTGAATTTCTTCAGCCTTGTTTCCTTCATCACTGCGGCACTGCCGAGTTTGAGGGAGAGTAAGGGGAAAATTATCTTTACGAGTTCTGGCGCGGCGGTCTCTGCTTATCGTGGTTGGGGGCTTTACGGGTCTACGAAGGCTGCTATGAATCATTTGGCGTTGAGTTTGGGGGAGGAGGAGCCGGATGTTACGAGTGTTTCTATCAGGCCTGGGATGGTTGATACGGAGATGCAGAGGGAGTTGAGGGAGGATCATGCGACGACGCTGGAACCCCAGGTGCATGCGAAGTTTACGGGCGTGCATAAGGAGGGGAAGCTTTTGAAGCCCGAGCAGCCGGGGCATGTTATGGCTAAGCTTGTGCTTGATGCGCCGAGGGAGTTGAGTGGAAAGTTTCTTTCGTATGTTTTTCATTCTCATTTTTCTGGCTATGGACTATTGCTAACGATGATGGCAGATGGAACGACCAGCAACTCGAGGCCTTCCAGGCGTAGATGATACGATTACTAGATAAATAGATACTAGGAGAGTCAGCAGCGACTCGACCATGAGGTGATAAATAGACAAGGCAGAAATATAATTGATCAGCCGAAAGATGAAAAGCAGGTACATTTCTTAAGCATCAGATGCAGCGCATCTTCATACTTAGCATGGAATGTAGTTTGTTCATCACAAAAAGAGGTAGAAGAAGAAAGGTGTGCTATTGTCGTACCTAGCTACAGAGAAACTTGGTGAGGTCGAGTGTCGAGTACCGAGTATCGAGTACAGCTGCTAAGTCTTCAAACAGTCAGCAAAGCTCAACAAAGCTTGTGTGATGCAAAATGCAAAGAAATTGAAGAGATCAGTGGTCCGTTTGGCTTGGACAGTGTAATCACCACGGTTTTGTAAGATAGGGGCGACAACGATGTTCATCATGTAGAAAGCAAGGAAGTGATAGACTGATAAAACATACCAAGTAAGTTAGTCACATCGCAATTGTCGAAATCTCAAGCTGGCCAGGAAAGCTCTGCATCAAGAGCTCCATGAACCAAAGCTGAAGTGTGAACATGAAGTGAAAAAAAACCAACCCGAAAAAAATCGCAGCCGAAGAAATATTATTGGAAGCGGTGACATTCTGCCGCGTGGTTGTTCCGTTCCGCAGTCTTCAGCTTGAGATTGTCGCGACTCGATCGAGATGAGCTCACAATATGCCCCACTACGTTTTCTAGCCTGAGGTTCTGATTTAAAGGTCTCCTGGTGGTTTCGCTCGTTCTACCGTACATACTCTTTTGTTCATACTTGCGATATCACATAGCCGCCATGTCAGATCGAGAGTTCAGCTGTAAGTACGCCCTACGCGTTGTCGCATCTGTACCTGGTCTAGAACTAACTCGATTTAGCAAACGACGACCTGTCGCTTCCTAAAGGTGTGTACAAATAGCCTACATCCGAGTCCTTTAACGCTCTACGGGCCCTCTTACTCCGTTTACTCCCGATCAACTCGAATTAACAAGTGCCAGCGACCGTCCAAAAAATCATCACCGAGATCCTCCCCCCCTCCTCCGGCCAAGCCTTCTCAAAAGACGCGCGCGACCTGCTGATGGAATGCTGCGTCGAATTCATCACGCTCATCTCGTCCGAAGCCAACGACATTAGCGAGAAAGAGGCCAAGAAGACGATCGCTTGCGAGCATGTAGAGCGGGCTCTGCGTGACCTCGGTTTTGGAGATTACATCCCGGATGTTCTTGCTGTTGCGGAGGAGCATAAGGAGCAATTGAAGGTAGGCCTTTCAATCTTTATCGAACGCAATTATCGGATATTTGGGTGGAGTGTTAATTATTCGTTCCGCAGTCACGAGAGAAGAAGCAGAGTAAGATGGAGCAGAGCGGGTTGTCGGAGGAGGAATTACTCAGGCAGCAGCAGGAGCTGTTCCGGTCCGCGACGGAGAAGTATCATGCTGGTCCGGAATAGGCTCGTCTGAGTATGGGCTCGTGAACATAATGGATTTGTGCTGGTCATAATGGGAGTTTTCATGGATATGGATCGGATCGGCGGTCACGGAGTTTAGGCATTTATTTTATTTAATCGTACATGACCTATGCATTTACTACACTCTTGGAGCGTACTTGTAAAGATCAAACTAAAGCATGGTATCCCACTCTTATCTCGGCGTTCTATCCGAGGTAGTTAAGGTGATCTCTTGGAGTCGTAGTGTGACTCGGCGCCATCGGTTTGCTTGAAAATATATAATCGTCTTATGCGGAATGTTCAGCGCAGCGCCTACGAACACCTCAAGTTTTCACTTTTATGGCTTCCAAACAATATCCGAACTCCTCCAGAAGAAGAAAAACCATTCTGGCAGGCCACAGAATTACATTTATAATTTTTCAAGAGTCGAGTCGAGGTAAAGACAAGATTCAAAGCGAGTCTGACCCAAACACGCTAAACCGCATTAGTCACCCGCCAAGCTCTCAGCGCGCGCAACCTGTGGCAGCTCTCGCGCGGACCGAGCGAACCTCCAGAGCCTCCCCATTTCGCTAGACATTCACTGCTCTTAAGTCCCCACAAAATGCCGCCATTCAAGGATGAGCATATTCTCGTTAGTCCTCAAATCCTATGTCGCCTATCCACTGCCCCTCGCTAATGTTGATGATCCGCAGATAATTGCGCCAGGCTCGCAAGTGACCCTGGCGCAACTAGGCCTCCCCGAGTCCTTCACGCCCGCCCGGTACCGCTTCCCGACGCGCATGTTTCCCGGCGAGAAGAAGGGGGAGTATGAGCCTTATAAGATTCGTGAAAGACGAGTGGAGGTCAAGGTTAATGGCAATGGCATGCAGAAGTCTGCGGAAAAGGAGGATGTCGAGATGAAGGATGAACTCCCGGCAACAGAATCGACACCCGCGCAAACAACCAGCGACGCGCCAAAGACAGAAGGGTCAGATGAAACAAAGATAGAGGGTGACAATGGGACAGAGGGTTCGGGCGAAAAGGAAGGCGGAACACAGACGGTCGAGGAGATTTTCTACGAAGAGGACATTGCCTCTGACGAGGGCGCAATCTTCCCTATGCAGAATGGCCGTATTGTCGACTGGCCTTGTTTCTTTGCGCTCCTGACGCACGTTTATAATACGCTTAGCCCGCCTTTCCATACGCCGATCATCCTTCTTGCCGAACCGGTTTGGACGCTTCGCGATAAGGAGGCCATTACGCAGTTTGTGTTTGAGAAGTTCAAGACGCCTGCGTTTTGTCTTATGGATTCTGCGGCTGCCGTGGCGTATGGATATGGTGTTTCGACTGCAACGGTTGTTGATGTTGGGAAGGACAAGGTCGATGTTACGGCTATTACGGACTTTGTTGTGAATGAGCATGGGCGCGGGACTGCGCTGGAGGGGTGCGGTGGTGATTACCTGACTGATCGGTTGCAAGAGCTGTTGGGATCAAAGGGCTTCACGCGGGAAATGTGCGAGCAGTTGAAGCGGAGTCCTATTGTTGAGCTTCTACCCGCGGGGACGCCATTGCCTGGTGCTGCGGCTACTTCACGGCAGGAGCCAAACCCAGTCGCTGCGGCGCAGCAGAATGGCCAGTCAGAGAACCAACAGCCTAAGCAGAACGGCACCGCCGAGAACGAGGAGGAAGAGGGCGTTCTTGATGTAGCGGCCATTGTCAGCGGCGGCAACACCAGCGAGTACCTCGCCGCGCGGGAGAAGGACAAGGGCACGAAGAAGGGCGTTGACGCCGCGAAGCCAGTCCGCCTGCCCAACTCGAAGAAGGAAAAGGCGACATTCCAGTTCCAGGAGTTTGTCAAGTTGGAGCCTGAGAAGGATACGCCTAGTGGTCCCGGACGGTTCATCCGCCAGACACGAGATGTTGAAGTCGGCGTTGAGCGGTTCCTCTCTGCTACGCCCAAGACCAACTCCGGCGACCGTCTGACCAGCGGTATCCTCGAAGACATTGCTACTCAGATCCACCACACCATTCATGCCGTGCCGGAGGCGAGCAAGCGCAGTGACCTCTGGGACTCGCTGATTATCGTCGGTAACGGTAGCAAGATCAAGGGTACGTAAATATCCACTCTTTGTCATCCATATACTAATGTTTTCCAGGCTTCACACAAGCCCTCCTCGCAACAATCACGCAAAAGTTCGTCCTCTCTCCTTCCGGCACAATCTTCACTTCCGAGATCCCCTCCAACTTCTCCACTCCCCTCCCAACCGGCGGCACAAACACACCCGCCCCTGGCCTCCCAGGGCCTATGCACTACCCCGGCGGCCACGGCGTAAACCCCCTCCTCGTCGCCGCCACCCACTCCAATAACCCCGCCGCCCCCAACATGCCACCAGGAACCCCCTCAATGGACCCCAGCATGTCCCACCACCGATCAACAGGTCACTCACAGATGCCGACATCCGTCAAGACAGTGAAGCCACCAGAGTATTTCCCCGAGTGGAAGGAGCAGACGGCCACGCAGCCCGCTGCGCAGGGGAACCCTGGTCTGAACGGACCGCCTGGACCTGCTGCGAGCGGTGGTCACCGCGGCATGGAAGAGGCGGCATTCCTCGGTGCGCAGGTTGCGTCGAAGGTTGTCTTTGTTGTTGATCAGGGGATCAGCAAGGGCTTCATGAGCCGCGTGGAGTATAATGAGAATGGGCCGTCGGCGATTCATGAGTATGTCATGTGAGGGATTCAACAACTCTCGGTATATCTTACATTCTACTCTGAGCTTTTTCATGCCATCTAAATCTAGAGTTGGTACCTTTCTTCAACTTTGACTCTCATCTTTTGCCTCTCCGCTGTTTGTGTATTCTATTCGGGCGTCGTTTCATTTCGTTTCTTCAAGAAAAGCTATCTATGGATGCTGGTAGGATAGGTGGAGTTTGGTCTAATATAGTAGATTTGCAACCACTTCATTGCCATCCACTTCCTTGTAACACTGCTCTGAGGATCTTCATATCGTGCACGTCCTGTAGTTTTCTCGCTGTGAGATATGAGAACATCACGTGACTGTATTTGACTTCGCGATTAGATAAGCACTATCGATCTCGCCGCCACCGACCGGACATCTTCTTCACCTCCGCATCTTCGCCGCACTCACTATACCTTCACAAAGCCGATATTCTACGTCGAGATTCAGTATATAAACCGACAAGATGCCGCGCGCCGAAGCAGGAAGTAACAAGGCGCTTAGCAATAAGATGAAGGCTGTACGTTCCTATCCATTCCCCATCCCTGATGACGAACAAGAACTGAACCAACTAACATCGCATAGAAAGGCCTAGGTCGTCTACGCTGGTACTGTCAAGCTTGTGAGAGACAAATGCGCGATGAGAATGGGTTTAAATGGTGCGTATACCCCCCTCACTTTCAGTCTCCAGACAGCGATACTAACCCGTTGTTTTCCTGGTTATAGTCACGTCCAAAGCGAATCGCACGTCCGACAAGTCCTTCTCATCGGCGAAGACCCGAAAAAGTATATCCATGACTACAGCAACCAGTTCATGAAGAACTTTATGGATTTGCTGCGCACGACGCACGGCGAGAAGAAGGTGCATATTAATCAGTTTTATCAGCAGGTTATTGCTGATAAGGAGGTACGGTGCACCCACTTTACCCTACCGCTGTTTTTGTGAGGGGTGGCGCTAATGTATACTGTGTCCAGCACATTCACATGAACGCGACGAAATGGAAGAGTCTCACGCAGTTTGCGGCGCATCTTGGGAGGGAGGGTTTGGTTCATGTTGAGGAGTCGGAGAAGGGATTGTTTGTTTCGTATATTGATCGCAGTCCTGAGGCGATGAGGCGACGAGAGGCGATTATGAAGAAGGAGAGGCAGGATAGGGGTGATGAGGAGAGGGAACAACGATTGATCCAGGAGCAGGTTGAGCGCGCGAAGGTCAATGAGAAGGAGGAGATTGATCCCGAGGCAAGGAATCTGCAGCGCAAGGAGGGCGAGAAGGTTAAGTTGAATTTGGCGTTTGGATCGAAGCCATCACCGCCGACCGATCAGCCTGCGACGACATCATCCGACGAGAAGGAAGAACAGGACAAGGACAAAGATTCATCCGCAACCCCCGACACCTCAGCCGCCGCTTCACCAGCCCCAACACAAGCCCCCGCAGCACCAAAGGTATCAATGTCCTTCGGCAGCGGCACCAACAAACCCAAGAACGTGTTCGCCTCAGCAGCAAAGAAGAACCCGCTGGCCGGGAAGAAGGGACCCGTCATGGCAGCGCCAAAGAAAATGTCCGAGCAGGAGCGAATCATGAAACAGGAGATGGAGGCCATGCAGCGGAAGCGCTTGGGCGGTCCTGGTGGTCCTGGCAGCAGCGGGGGGATGCCGAACCCTAAGCGGCCGAAGGTGTCGCTGTCGTGAGAGTACTGGGATTGCCATTGCAGTTTACTTTCCTTTCAGGGTCAACAAGTCAACCACTAATGAGCTGACCCTCCATAACCCCACTGGGAGCATGCCCGGGCTGGCCCGTTCACTCCTGGTTCATTGACGGTTTCATCATGTTTCGGCGCTCAACCTCAAGACAGCAGCGTTCCGTGCATTTTCTGGCAAGGTCCTTCTGAGAACCTCCGGAAATGCCAGGCCATCGCCGGCCTATATAGAAACTACTGACCTACCGGCAGTTATCGACGTCGTTAAGCCACTGTAACTAGCGCCATAGAATAGTCTTAAATAAGCTACCACCGGCCGAGGCTGACAGCTCGGCGCAAACCAATGGGACCCCGCTTTACCACCAAATCTCCAAAGTCCCTATATCTTCATAACCGTTTCGATTTTATTGATGTCATCTCGCTGCCTGGCCCATTCGCTCGGGCTCCTTTTTCCGCTTAGCAAATCCAAAGTCTGACCAGCAGCTGACAAGGTCCCATTTGGCGGCGGTCCCAGCGCACTGGTGAAACAAGCTCCACAATCTAATCCGACTTAGGGCCGGCGTCATTTTGAACCGTTCTATCCTAAACAGCCATGTTTGAGGAATGGAGATTCTCCATATTATGCAATTTTGACGGCGGTCCAGAACTGTACCGTCCCATTTGTGGTCCTTCCACCTCTGCCCTACAAGGTCATAAGGCCATGTATATATAGGCTGCGCCCGGGATCTGCATCTCATCTGAAGATCAATCGTCGCTCTTTCGGTTCTGTCTTTACTTTATCTTTGTTTTTGGTTGAATATCGCTGGTCGATAATTGCGTTCATTCATTCATTCTTTTGACTTGATCTGATTTTGATCTGATCTACCATGAAGATCCCCATTCTAGCCGCCGTGCTTGCGGCCGCGCAGAGCGCTACGGCTGCTTTATCTGAGTCGAACCTCGAAACGTTCGTTGGGTCCCTTGAGCTGACTTCGTCTTTTAACCCCGTTGAAGAGGCGTACTGGACGGGTTACAAGCATCACCGTCGTACGCCTTTCGCTGTCTCTCCTGATGGCGAGTCTGCGTACCTTGCGTATTTGGACTCCAGCGAGACAGACGTCCATGTTCAGAAGGTTAACCCTAGCACGTTCAAGGCTGTGGGGGATACAGTTACTGTTAGCGGTGGAAAGGAAGGTATGTACACCGGATTCCAGTATTAAAAGCATGACACTAATAATTATATAGCCGGCGGTCTCGTCGCCCACAACGACGGTTTCGCCCTCCTAACCAATGAGGCCATGCCCTCCGGCACAACCGACGCCCCAGCAGACAGCACCCCCGTCCCCGTGTTATACAGATACACAGACGGCGAACAAACCTGGAAGACCTGGCTCGGCGGCCCCGACGTTTCAGGCAGCGAAGGACACCTCGCATCCCCCGATCTAAACGGCGACCTGGTCTACTCCGCTGACGCTGGCCTCTACGGCGCATACTTTGTTGTCACGGCGTACTCCGGGTCCGCGGAGGGTCATTACGGCGATAGTATCCAGTACGTCAACGACTCTGGCGAGCTTCAAACCATCGACGGCGCAACGAGTACATGGGGCTGCAGCCACAATACCGGTATCGCATTCGAGGAAGCATCCGAGGCTCCCTTTGCAAGTATCTGCGCTGAAGACCAGGGAGCAATCTGGCTGAACACAAACGGGCAAGGCATGATGGATATCGGCGTGAAGATCTCCAACGAGAATACGACTAATGGCGCATCGGGGGAGCCAATGGGCGGAATGGGCGGGTCTTACTCCGCGCTCGTTAAACTCGGCTCTTCCTCGAAATATCTCTTTGCTTGGCCGTCGCGGGGCGCAATCGACGTTACGACGAACGACTGGATGGGCGATGGGTATACGCATGTCCTCCCCCGTAACCTTAACCGGAACGTCGCGATCGCGCTATTCAGTGATAAGAATACCCTCGTCGGCAAGGAAGCTACATCTGAAGTCGGTGCCACAAGCGGAGACAGCCAAATCACCTGGATCACTGAGGGCGACGCCGACCACTCAAACGTGCACGCCGCCGCCTTCGGAACAGAGAATATTCTGCTGGCCTGGGAACAAATTGACAGTCCGACATGCGACGAGTTCATTGCTATGGGGTGTAAGGGTGCTTACTCGGGGACGTACTTCCAGCAGCTTGATTCCAGCGGTGCTGTTGTTGGTGCTGCGCTGAATAGTTCGGATGTCTATGTTGCGGGGGATATGGTTAATGTTGGCGAACGGATTTGCTGGCCTTATGTTTCTATGGAGTGGGATTTGGAGGGGACGGTTAATTCTTATGGGGGGAGCAGTGCTAGTACCACGAGCAAGATTAGTTTTGCTTGTATTGGACTTTCTGGATCTTCTGGGTCTGGTTCTTCGACTGCCAGCGCTTCTGCCTCGGGAAGCGCCTCTGCTACAGCTTCCGCATCTGCCACCGCTTCAGCTTCCCACACAGCCTCCGCCTCAGCAACAGCAACCGGCACCGCCTCTGTGTCCCTGACTGCCTCCGAAACCGCCGAGACCCAAGTCGCATCTGCGTCGACCGAGACAACCGCCGCCGCTGAGTCCACCCCCACGGGCGTCGACGCTGTCTCCGCTGGCTCTGTTACAACCGAGGCCGAGGCCGAGGCTGCTACCGCTACGCCGACCAAGAAGCCTGGGAAGGGCAAGGGGAAGTGTCGGGCTCATTATAAGCGTCATCACTAGAGGTTTGCTCTAGGAGGTGGAAATGGAGTGGAATTGAGATGAGAGACTGATGTGATGTGATGGATGAAGCGTCCTTTGTACCTTTCAATAGAGGTAGCTTAGCTAGGTACAGGAAGATGTAAGAGAAAAATAAAAGAAAAGAGAAATGGACGCTGCGAGTGTCAATTACCTATTTCCCATGATATGGTTCTGTCGAGGAGAGGAGAGGAATCCGTAGGTTCTGTGGCGCGGTCATCGTAAATCTCACCTACCTACCTCTTTATAATCTCAGGATTTGCTGGATAGATTCCTATCTATGTCTGGATTATTCCTTTATTATCATCTTTGTGGTTATGCTTAGTATCTTGTTGAGGGCTGCTTACCTACTAAGATGTGTAAAATCCAATTAGAGAAGGGATCCAATGGGTGCGGAGCTGTGATTTACAAGAAGCCAGCGAGGTGGAAACATAAAAGAAAGAGAAAAAAATAAATAAAGAAAGTCCGTCGACGTAGGTATAATTCACGATATAGATACAATCCATAAATTGGAAGTCACAACGTAATCAAAAAATGAGCTCCTCAATCAGGACTGCAGCGAGGACGACAAAAAGTACTATGCAACGGAAGTGGAGACGGAGTAGGTTAGGTACTGAGTCAGGTTGATATCCTTTATGCCTGGTGGCCTCTGGCCTAGGTCAAGGAGCTGGAGGGCAAGCGTCTTCATTCGTTTTCAGTAACTGTCTCTCGTACTCATCGAGCATCCGGACCACATCATGATGCTTCATCCTTGCAGCCCGCTGTCTTGCAGTTTCTCCATCGTGGGTCGCGTGGATATCTGGATTATATCTCAAAAGCACCTCAACTGCAGCTATATTCCCCCAATGGGCTGCCCAAAGGAGCGATGTAGTGCCGAATCTACCCCGCTCGTTCACATCAGCGCCGAACTCAACAAGAATGGGTATGGTGACTTCAGGATCAAAGGACACTGCGAGGATTACTGAGCCTATGCCGTTCCGGTCTAGTTTGCCGAGGTCGGCTCCGTGGGAAAGAAGCATTCGCATCGTGCTGGCACGACCGTTGCGCATCGCCCATTCCAATGGGGTCATGCCGAACTCGTTTGTTGAGTTCATTTCAGCGCCACGCTTTATCAGCAGCTCGGCGATATCATCAAAGCCAGCCTTAACGGCTACTTGAAAAGGACTCAGTTCTTTGGGCCCCTTGTTGACGTTGGCGCCATATGAAGTCAGAATTCGACACATCTCCAGATTGTTCTCGAGAACACTTGCTAGTAATGCTGTGGAACCGATATTGTCTTGTCCCTCGATGTCAGCGCCGTGCTTTATCAATAACTCAGAGATCTCCAAGCTGTTGCCAAATACGCTCATAATCAATAGTGTCGCCCCAGCGTGGCCTTTCATGTTGACATCAGCGCCATTAGCTATCAGAAACCGAGCCATGTTCGTGTTTTTGAGATATACGCTAATCGTTAATGGTGTTTCGCCCTCCTTGTTCTTGTGGTTGATGTTCCAGCAATAGCTGAGCAATATTCGCACAACATTTTCATTATTCGCTACAACAGCGAGTGATAAGGGTGTGGACCCGTCGTGGCTTTGCGCCTTTGGATTGGCGCCGTTCTCCAGTAAGAACTGTGTAGTTGCTTCGCATCCCCCACAAGCACTTAAATGAAGTGCAGTGTAGCCGTCCGTGTTTCTCATGCCGAGGTAGAGTATAATAGATATCTTCCATTTCTTCTGGGCTAGGAGGCCCCGTGCCCACGGAGTGAGATCAAAGATCGATGCGATGTGGAGGCTCGTAAGCTTGCTAATTTTCTCGTCGTCCGCTTCAAAAAAGCATTTTATCCAATGATGCGCAATCCTGGAGCCTTGACGGAACATCGGCCGTGACATGTCAAAGATCCTATCACTATAAGCTCCAGCATGTTTTGCGTGATGTGACCAGGCCTCGATTGCGTAATTCAAGATGGCCGCCCTTTGCGATGGAACTTCGGGAATTCGCTCACCACCTTTTTCAACCAACTTCAGGCATGCTTGCGCTATTGCGTAGTGCCCTTTTTCTGGACAAATGCGAATTCCTTCCAGTGTAGGATTCGGGTCCGCAGGATCACGAAGCAGGTAGTCTCGGATAGACTTATGAATAAGACCAATTTCTTCACCTTGTACTCGAAGGAGAGGCTGGCAAAAGGAAATGTGGTCCATGATCGTTTGATGACGGTCCAGAATAGCTGGAAACTGCACGTTAATGGCACCGGATAATTCGTCCATGGTCAAAGGGCGCTTTGCAAGAGTGACCCAAATTAAAGTAGAAACTACGACCTGCCGTTTTTGCTCATTTACTCGTAGCAAAACTTGATCGTAGATCCCAGGGAGACTTTTTGGCAGGGTCTCCAAAGTAAAGAGTAAGTCTGCGCACGTTGACTTCTGCAACAACTCATTCATGACGAGGCCAACCCACAGAAATGTGCGCTCCGACCGCTCAAGGAGCGTCTCCTCAACATGGGCTGCTAGCTCCGGGTTGAAGCCGGGCACTTTGCCCAGCTCCTGGACTCTACATCGCACAAATTGTTGGATGTCCGAGTAGACTTGCTCATCATGGCCGGGATCTAGCTTAATAGTCTGCGAGCTTCTCATACCATGTATTCTTCGACTGCTGATGAGCAGCCGAAAGCCCGGCGAAGGTGGCTTTTCGTTGCTCGCAAACATCTGGGAAATTTTGGCAGATAGAAACCTCATCGATTCTTCATCACATTCGTCGAGACCATCAATGACACAGCTCACTAAGCCAATGTCTGGATCCTGGACCATGTCCCTAAAAATACTCCATAAGCCGTCGGGGGATTTCAGAAGGTATTCAGCCTTCTCCCGGGACTGGAAAAAGTAATTGGCGTGGCGGAAGAGCGACTGTTTCTTTTTGATGACCTGGTAAATGAGCCCTCTCAGGACGGCAGTTGCTGAACTGCGCTTCTCGTCCTCATGGGAGCAGAAGAAGAATACTAAATCCCTTTCATACAGTTTCTCGAGTTCTTCAGTGAGAAAGATGGATAGCATGGTTTTCCCTTTGCCTGGCGCTCCACAAATCCAAAGGAACGGCACGCCGGGAGTATGCAACCAGGACTTGTAGGCCTCGTTATCACGGATCCATTCACAAGTTCCATGGACCCTAGCGCCCTTGATGCTGATAATGCTGGCTCGGTCAATGATGGGGTCGGTTAGAAAGATTGACTCGAATCGGGACCTTTCTTTTTCGTCAGCGGCGAATAAGTCGACCTGGACGGCTGGCATAATTTCGAAAAACTCTCTGGCACAGATTGCTGCAACCACTGCGGCATAGCTCTGCCATTCCTTGTTCTTGTGCGAGTCGCAATAGTCGCAAATGCCGCGTATAACGAGGCAAGGCAGACTGTTCATCACGCCTGCTGCCTCCATTTCAAAGCAGAGTGCGCCTCCGAGTTCTCTGCTCAGCCTGTCTCGTGTAACCCCATCTTTAACAACCGAATTGCCCGAGGCGACGAGTCCATAATGAACAATTGTCGGCTTGGGGGCTCCCCGTTGTTTCACCTTCGTCGGGTCGCAATCTGAACATTCGTCTAGCCCGACGTGGTGGTATGTTGATTCATAGAGGATATCCGACTTGGGCTTCTCGACTGCGTTTACCAGTAGGAGACGCTCTTCAATGTGGCTCCTTCTATCTTTCCCGGACGTCTGGAACTTGGTGAGAGCGTTGAGCAGTGTCGTCGGCGGCGGGCTGAGGTACCCTGTACGAATGCTTTTCCCCCCGGCACCGATTTTCTGAAGATCATGTTGTATAGCGCCACCGTGCAAGCCTTGGGGCTGGCTGATGACAACATCTCCCAGCCGGATGTCATCTTTATCAGTTGGGACGCCACCGGCGATGCCAACAAGAAAGCCATATTTCACCGAAGGAAACTTTTCCATCATTCGTCCCACGCAGTCAGCAGCCGCGTTCGTCCCATAGCGACCAGAGGGCGGGCAGACTATCACAACATTGTGCCGTCCGATGCTCCCAAGGCAGTAACTATTTGTTTCCTGCGGTTTAGCCGGGGGGTCTTGATGCTCCTTGTCGAGCATAGCCAGAGCCGCTTTGAGCTCGACCGAAAGAGCGCAAATCCAAGCGACGGTATAGGCCGCGAGTGGTAAGCGAGGGAACTCCATTGTACGAGGTGAGGGGAATCATTGTGCATGAAGAATATAAGCGCCCGGGCTCAACATGAGTCGGCGACGAGGCTGAGCCTGGCTTAACATCGGGCAATAACAGTGTGTATCTCACGTTGTTTTCCTGTCGCATCAAGGTGTCGGTCATAGAGCCATGCATAGAATCATAGGAAAACATCATATATCCTATCCCGCGCATTGGAAGCCGTAGGGAAGGCCGTTGGTTGAAGCTTCCTGTGGTGTATCTAGAAGCTTCTGCCTGAGGCCGCAATGGAACTTAGTCAGCAGACGTCCGGAGCTTCAACTCCAAATCTTTCATCGCGAAGTTGCAGTCTGTCCGCCACTCAAGCTCTCATTCCTCTCTCGTGCATCCATCGTCTCGATCTCCTAAGACCTTCAGGCGCCTTCTTTACATCTTTTTTTAGTCACTGTTACTCCTCTACTTCCCCCGCCATGGCCAACTACCTCGCCTCCATCTTCGGAACCGAACAAGACAAAGTCAACTGCTCCTTCTACTACAAGATCGGCGCCTGCAGACACGGCGACCGCTGCTCGCGCAAACATGTCAAGCCCTCCTACTCGCAGACCATCCTCATGCCAAACATGTACCAGAACCCGGCCTACGACCCGAAGAGCAAGATGAACCCGAGCCAGCTGCAGAACCACTTTGATGCGTTTTATGAAGATGTCTGGTGCGAGATGTGCAACTATGGTGAACTGGAGGAGTTGGTTGTTTGTGATAATAATAATGATCGTATGCTTCCCTCTACTTCTGTTTACTTAGTTGATGAGGAGCTAACTGTCGCAGATCTGATCGGAAACGTCTACGCGCGATTCAAATACGAAGAAGACGCCCAGCAAGCCTGCGATACGCTGAACTCGAGATGGTACGCCGCGCGACCGATATACTGCGAGTTGTCACCGGTGACGGATTTCCGGGAGGCGTGCTGTCGGTTGAATAGCGGAGAGGGGTGCGTCCGCGGAGGATTCTGCAACTTCATCCACCGCAAGGATCCAAGCAACGAGCTCGATCGCGAACTCCGCCTGAGCACAAAGAAGTGGTTGAAGGAGCGTGGTCGCGATGCGCGCAGTGTCAGTCGCAGTCCCAGCCCGGAGCCAACACGGCGGAGGTTCTAGATTTCGGGTGTTTTTCTTTAGTGGCGTTGGGAGATTGTAATGTACTATGATATCAGCTTTCGGTACAAAATGGTTATTGCATTTGCTTTACTGCATAACTACTATCTGTTCTGTACTCTGTTGTACCTAAGCGTAGAATGGTTCCTGAATCGGTCTTAATAGTCTTGGCATTCAACCATGGCGCGTCGCGTCCGACAAAGAAAAGTAAAGCTCCCCGCATCTTCTTCCACCACCTCAACTTGAACAAACAACAACCACAATGTCCAGAAGAGACTACACAGACGCAAACCGGGCCTTCCTGCAAGCCCTCATGGCCCGGTCAACAATAACATTCGAAGAAGCGCGGCCCATCCTCGCTGCGATTCTCAGTGTGCACGGTGCGCAGCCTCTCAGCAAGCAGAACAAGCAACCCATTCCTCCAAAGACTAACAATCAAGCTTCAACAGGAAATGAACAAATCTCAGAAGAAGATATCACAGAATCCGACCTCTCAACTTTCATAACAGCCGCAAACTTCTCAATCTCCCCCTTCGACCTCGAAATCCGCTCTACACTACCACAACACGAACTCCATGACCCTTCAATTGAGAGCTATACACCCGACCGAGTCTACGCGCTTGTAAACACAACAAGCGACGGTTTAACGCAGTTAGCGACAATATACACACCCGACGAAATCAGTTTCGTGAAGAGGCTTCTCGATAAGATGTTTGAGGTGAATAATACGCGGATCTGCGAGGCGTTGGTTGTTAGTTCTATTGAGGCGGTGCAGCAGTCGAAGGTTCCGGGGGTGGATAGGAGGGAGTCTGGTATGACGCAGGCGCAGGCTACGCCGACGCAGGGACAGAGTACGCAGGGGGGAGGGGCGGCGCAGAGTCTGACCATGACGCAGGCGGAGGGTGTGCTAAAGCAGTTAGTTGAAGAAGGGTGGTTTGAGAAGAGCCGGAAGGGGTTTTATAGTCTTTCACCGAGGGGACTTTTGGAGTTGAGGGGGTGGTTGGTTGCTACGTATAACGATGAGGATGGAGGCCGGAACCAGAAGATTAAATTCTGTGCGGCTTGTCGGGATATACTTACTGTCGTACGTTCCCTACTTTCCCTTCTTCTCTTGTTCATGAGAAACTTGTTAATTATTTGTTCAGGGCCAACGCTGCGGTAACCGCGACTGCCCCGGCCGCCTCCACGACCACTGCATGCGCAACTTCTTCCGCGTGCAAAAAGCAGAGCAGTGTCCCGTCTGTCGATCTCCCTGGCCCGGTGATAACTTTGTTGGTGAAAGGGCCGTCGCGGCGCAGAATCGACCGGCAAGCCATGCGCGGCAGAGTCTGGCGAATGGGACTGCTACACAGGCGTCGCAGTTGTCGCAGGTTATGGATGAAGAGGTTGATGCGGGGAGCGAGAGTGATTGATGCCGCAATAGTCCATGACTATCAACGATAATATCAGGTCCCATATACTGCGATGGCCATCGTCATATTGCGTTGCGCTCTAGCGCTACAGTGCGACCCGAAACGTCCTTCTATGTTTTGGACAGACGGAGCCTGTTTTCCAACCCTAGTTCCGAAGCCCTGGTTTATCAGATGCGGTTAGCCTAATATTTCCGGCCCGTCCCTACCGTGAATGGTACCATAACTGACGGAAACTCAAAATAGCCAAACCATACCATGACGGCTAAGAATACACTCCGCCAAGATTTTCTGCCACCACCTTAATTCCAGAGGCCAACATGTGCTTTTCACCCTCCGGCCAACCAACAAGATGGCGCGACACCTGGACTCTTGACAGTACAGGATGGCTGTCCATATAATACGTAGCAAACGGCTAAGTAATCTACAGATCGCTTAGATTGCCAAATGTAGCGAGAGGTCTGTCACTGAGCTCTGCAGAAAGTTGTGACTGTACGGCACTGCCAAACCTCACCTTGTCCGCGCTGGCCGGCCACCAAGCATCATCCCTCTAATGCTCGAGGCATGTGACCATCTTGTTGAAAAGCCAGGCCTTTATATTGAAGAAATGGCTGTCTTCCTATAGGATGAATTCAATGTCCTCCCCTTAGCATCAAGCATTTAAAGAGCTCTTTCCCGGCATGGTTGGACGAAAAAGCAGGCGCGACAGAAAGCAAAAGAACAGAACCCTTGTACCTAGCCGAACGTGTCGACAAGGACGCTGGGTCGGTTCTCCTTCTCCTCCCGCGAAAAGCATCTACAGCCCAAATTTCCCAGAAATACGCTCGTCTTGAAGCTGTAATTACAAGACATCTTCAAACATCACTCCATAAAACTCGCTTCGCCTAGAAATCAACTGACCATTCATTCCCAATCACAAGTTCAACAGCTTCTCATGAGCACCACCATACCTCTCTCCATGCGCCGTTATAGTCTCCGTTATCCTCTTCAGCTGCTCCAAATCCTCCTCGTCCAGTTTCACACGCGTGCAATTCTCGCACACCCGCTCCTCGGTCGTCGCGCCCGGGATCGGGATCGCACCCTGCGCGCTCACCCAGGCGATCGCAACCTGCGGGACAGTCAAAGCCTTGCGCTTCGCGACGGCTCCCACAGCCTCGGCGAGCTTCGCATTATTGTCGAAAACCTCGCGCTTGAAGCGTGGCATGTGTCGTCGCATGTCGCTTGCGGGCAGGTCTTCGAATTTGCGCAGTTGGCCGGTGAGCCAGCCGCGCGCGACTGGGCCGTAGGCGATGATGGGGATTTTTACTGCAATCCAGATTAGCACAATGTGATTCAGGTGATGCTCTTTCCTAGGTAATTAGACTGAAGGCGGGAAGAGAAATAGATCGGAGGCAACGTACACTCGCGACAAGCCTCCGCAACACCATTCCTCAACACATCCGGCGTGAACAGGCTAAGTTCAATCTCGACACTGGAAATTGGATGAACAGCATGCGCGCGACGGATGGTAGCCGCGCTGACTTCACTCAGTCCGATGCCGCCAATCTTTCCTTCGCTGACGAGCTCCGCGAGAGCGCCGATGGTCGTTTCGATGGGGACATTCGGGTCAACGCGTGCGCATTCGAAGATGTCGATCTTCTTCACTCCGTCGAGGACGGAGAGCACAATTTCGACGGAGGCGCGCACACCCTCGGGGGTTCCGTTTGGCTTGTGGGTGGCCAAGTCATAACACCCCTTGATGCTGAGGATGACCCTGTCGGCATCTTCGGGGTACTGCATGAAGTAGTACTTAAGGAGGTGAAGGGAGTTTGCGGTAGGTGTGCCATAGTGGATTCCCTGGATAGATCGAATTAATTTGTACTGTGGAGGACAGGACATGGAATGGGTCATACGCCATTCCAAAGATTGGCGCCCTGCTCAAGGGCAGTTTTCATGATTCTTGCAGCCACAGGATACTCGACTGGTGCCCAAGGGCGAGTCAGGCCTGTATGAAATGGTACATCAGTATGTGTTGCGCGATGTCCCAGGGGTATCGGGTATCAAGGTAAGTACCCATAAGACCGTATCCAATAGGGCCAACGTCCTTGCCAGAAATCATTGAAGGTGCTACTTGAGCCATTGTGATGAGAAATGCTAAGTCTGAGAATTTGCAGTTTTCGCTGATGAATGGTATAGCGTGACCCTGCGGTGGACTGGCCTTGATATAGTCTTTGTTTCGAGGAAAGCGAGCGGAGTTAAGCAATCCAACACAGGCCAGAAACTCAGACCTGGGTAAAACCAAAGCCAACCCGTTCAAGTAGGGCGCGCACCGTCGGGGATAACGAGTATACAAACCTTGAGGCTCAATTTTGCAGCGGCGATAGAGCCAGCGGCGGTACAGGCAGAAGACCCCGTGCCCAGGTGGAGATGCATAATTCCAGCACATATGCCGGGTACTCTTACAGATCCGGAATGCTTATCATCCGGGATATATTTTGTGCAGAGCATGCCGATGCAAGAGAAGGTCTTATGCCCGGCGCGGTGCTAAAGTCCGGTAGGTGGTCCTTATCTCCGTGGAAAAGAGGTATTGGGGGGATATAAACTGAGAAGAGTAATTTGTTGATATTCTCTTGGTGAAATAGAGCAGGCTGCTGCGAGGGCGTACAGAGGTATGGCTTTAAGTATCTGTCGGTTGGCTCTGATCTCCTGGAGTCCGTTGCTCTGGAGCGTGATGATTTCTTGTCGACCTTCAGTCGCAACTTTCTGCGGAGCTCAGTGACAGACCTCTCGCTACATTTGGCAATCTGAGCGATCTGTGGGTTACTTAACCATTTGCTACGTATTATAAGGACAGCCATCCTATACTATTAAAAGTCCAGGTGTCGCGCCATCTTGATGGTTGGCTGTAGGTTGAAAAGCACATGTTGGCCTCTGGAATTAAGGTGGTGGCAGAAAGTCTAGGCGGAGTGTACTTTTGGCCGTCATGGTATGGCTTGGTTAGTTTAAGTTTCTGTTTGGCATTGTACCATTCACGAAAGAGACAAGCCAGTAATATAGGCTAACCACTTTTGACAAACTAGGGCTTCGGAACTAGGGTTTGAAAACAAGCTCCATCTGTCCAAAACATACAGTAGAAGGACATTTCGAGTCGCACTGTAGCATTGCAGCAGCAGGTTATCGCGCCGGCAATCCGATTCGGCCTTCGTTGAAGCTCGGGGTTCTCTTCCGAAAGAATACTGGGACGGCTACATTAATAGCCGTATTCCAGCTTGACCCCATGAGGCTGACGTCGAGAAAACCGAGTGGATGTTGCGCCACTGCCCGTTCCTCTTTCACCCATTCATACGCCTTGCAAAGCGTTGTCATAGACCAGGACCTCTAGCGAAATTTCGCGGAGCAGAGCACCGCGATGGTGATGCGCTGGACCTTGGGGTAAGATCTCACTCGGACGGGGGTGAGCTATTGAGCTGGTTTAGAGCTCCCTAGGTACCAGGGCCGCCAGTCCATTGTCATGTCCACAGCGATAGCCGGCTAGCTCATCGGCGATAGCAACAACAGCTGCAAATGAACCTCCAATAACAAAGCACACAAGTGCACCTTTCATGTGTTTGCCGAGCCTTTTCATGCTCCCGTATTATAGCTCCCCGCCTTGGTCAACGGACGGTTATGATAGACCGCGTATGACCCATATCGCGTTTGTCGAGCCCCTCCCTCGCATCTCCTGGTCCTGGGGAATAGCACTTTCGTATGCAATCTTCATGGACGAAATCAGAGACAGACATACCACCGTTCCGGATTTTCCGGTGAGCTGGTTCGGTTTGGTTTTCGGTACCTGGAGTGGATACAGATCGTCATAGAACTATCGGGGAGATGATACTCCGAAGTACCCTACACAAAGAAGGCACGATGGAAGCTCAGAAGAAGAGAAGATATATGGAAAGATGACCTGAGTCCTTTCTAGAGATTCTCCCATAATTCAGCCTCGTCGATCGTCTCTACCACTGCACAGTGTCAACCAAGCACAACCTCGGCTTTGTAATTCCTCGGATCTCTTCCCCACAAGATCAGATCGTCCGTCTCCACGTGGGGTTTCTAAACCAAGTGACGAACCATTGCCCTTTCCTTCATTTTCAGCTCGCCAGGGGAGAGTCATTGCATGATGCTGCATGTGGGGCTTGCTGAGTGAAATAAAGGTTGAGCTGCTCTCTCGCGACGCCCGGGTTTTTCTGCTGCAGTTGCGTTGTACAGACCCAGGAACCGTCCTACACAACACAACCTATACAACCCTAACTTACACCATACAACCGCCATCATGCCGCCCACTGAAGTCCCAACAACTCTTCCCCCCATGAAAGACCTAACAACCGAAAACATAACCGAAAACGTCCACCTCGTGAACAGCCAATGCCCCTCCCCTCGCCTCCGGTACCTCCTCCACAGAATAGTAACACACCTGCACGAGTTTTGTCTCGAAACGCGGCTCTCAACAGACGAATGGATGACCGCAATTGAATTCCTGACGAAAACGGGACAAATAAGCGATGATCTCCGACACGAATTTATTCTCCTTTCTGATACATTGGGTGTTTCTTCTCTCGTCGATAGTATAAATCATCCGCGCCAACCACCTGCTACTGAGGGGACTGTCCTCGGTCCATTCCATACGCACGATGCAGTCGATATGGAGCACGGGTCTGTTTTGCACAGCGACCCTGAAGCAACGCCGTTATTCGTGCTAGCAAACATAAAAGACACAGACGGGAACCCGATCTCAAATGTAAAAGTCGATGTCTGGGAAGGAGATAGCCACGGGTTCTACGACGTGCAGAATCCCAATCGCGACGGGCCCGATGGGCGCGCGGTCCTGCGGTCCGATGAAAATGGCGAATTCTATTTCCAGGCGATTGTGCCGGTGCCGTATCCGATTCCGATGGATGGGCCTGTGGGGAAGATGTTGACGGCGTTGGGGCGCCATCCGAATCGGCCTGGGCATGTGCATTTTATGCTTGATCGGGAGGGATACGATCTTTTGATTACGTGAGTACTCCATCTCTTTACACTCAAGGTCGGAATTCGCTAATATGGTTGGTTGGTAGGGCACTCTACCCCCGCGGCGACCCCTACGAAACATCGGACCCCGTTTTCGGCGTAAAAGAATCACTAGTCGTTGATCTTTCCGAAGTCACTGATGAATCCATGGCAGCGAAATACGGCGTTAAGATCGGGACCAAGTTGCTTAAGCACGAGTTTGTGCTGCTCACTGAGAAGCAGGCGAGGGAGCTGAGGAGGAAGAATGCTGTTGAGGCGATGGAGAGGCAGGGGCGGAGAGTCAATTTTGTGGATGATTTGCCTGTTCCAAAGGACGATTAGGCCTTTGGTTCAATTTAAGGCGCATTTTTAGGTAGTCCGGGTTAATTTGATTTTTTGGCAATACTACATGGCATTAATATCCTTTTCGATATGGAAGTGTTCGTGAGCATCCTGCGCTGCGTCAGTCATCGGAAATGAACTCCGCAAGACGGCGCAGGTATCTTATCCATCCAAACAGGGTATCAAGAGCCGTAATTGCGAAAACCTGCTAGGAGCGTCTAAATGGGTACTTGCTGTTCATTTCCATTCGGTTCACTGCAGATTAGATGTCATGGCAAGCTTTTTCGGTCGCGCCCGACGAGAGAGATATATATATCCTGGCCTTCGCGATAGTATGACAACTTTGAAGAGATCGCTGAATACCTGGCATTCTTTTTCTCGATCTGTCATATGGTACCTTCAAAATTTAGTCTAAGAATTTTGTAAATAGTTAGCAGTTTTACAGTGCGCAAAAGCGTGAAAAAAGACCGCGAGGCCCCGCCGGATAGATCCGATGGATGGCCCGTCTGTTGATCCCTGCCTTGCTTTGTCGCGACAAGCCAGAGAATAGCGGAATAGCCTGATGCGTGAGGCATGAATGACGGCGAGCTCTAGATCTAGACTCTAGACTCTGGTTTCAAGACTTGTGAAGTGTGAACGCGGGGAAGCTGATCTTTCTCCTGTTCGTCAAGGGCTGAAAGAGTGGGGGTCGTTGGGCTGTTGGTCGTCAATTATGCCACCAAGGTCCATGATTCTTGCTCCTCGGCTGGGTCGGAGATCAGCCGTCGCACATGAGCAACTACGAAGCAATATAATCTATGCAACGGCGAGACATTCCAGGTGTGAAGAGTTTCAGGCAAGCCGGGTATACAGGGTGATGCCCGCGGTCTGCCGCTACCTAGGTAATACGTAGTAGGTATGGTACACTGCCGACCTCCAAGGTCTCACCACCGACGAAGAGGCGTTCAGGGGTAAACTGGCTTAACTACGCCATTCTGCAGACATTAGCCTATAACCAAGCCCTTTTCATCCATGCAAAGGAAGAAGCTTCAAAGCTTAAGCGCGCCAAGACCGGCTCTATCTACATGAGACGCGGAGGATACATAGTGGAGAACATATATCAGCCTATTTTTGTCACCCACGCCTGAAACGGACGGAGTCATTACCTGTTTGGCACGGTGCTGCCTCCTGAGTTTCACTTTGACAGGCGAGCCAGAATGCGGCCTGCCATTCTGAGACAGGGCCGTTGTCAAGCTAAGCGATGGGGCCTTGCAGGGTGGGTAGATACTGGGTATGGCACGTCCGAGCGACGTTTCTAATTGATGATGGGCACCAAGTATAAGAGAGCTCCTGCCCAGGCTCCAGAAATGTCAATACAGCTTCAGCTTCGCTTTTCCTTCAAGTTCAAGTAAAGCAAGCAAACAAACAAACAAAATGGTCTCCTTCTCCCGTCTTCTCGTCGCCTGCTCCGCAGCAGTCGGCGCCCTCGCTGCCCCCTCCGACGGCACCCTGCCTCAACTCGCCAAACGACAGTACGCAAAGTGACATTTGGCAAGGGAGAGCGAGATCCCAAAAGCTGACAGCATTGTTAGGGCACTAACCGAGAGCTCGACGGGTACCAGCAACGGCTACTACTACTCCTTCTGGACCGACGGCGGCGGCGACGTGACGTATACCAATGGTGACGGCGGCTCGTACACGGTTGAATGGAGTGATGTCGGGAACTTTGTTGGTGGGAAGGGATACAACCCCGGTAGTAGCAAGTGAGTCTTCAATCACAGTCTTCTGCAACAAAGAGAGGTGAACTAATGGTATGAGTAGTGCCATCAGCTTCTCCGGAACATTCTCCCCCAGCGGAAACGGGTACCTCTCCGTCTACGGTTGGACCCAGAACCCGCTGATCGAGTACTACATCGTTGAGTCCTACGGCGACTACAACCCCGGGACAGCAGGAACGCAGCAAGGAACCGTCGAGTCCGACGGCGCAACATACGACATTTACACTGCGACGCGCGAGAACGCGGATAGTATCGAAGGGACTGCGACATTCACCCAGTTTTGGTCGGTGCGCCAGAGTAAGCGCTCTGAGGGGACTGTTACTGTTCAGAACCATTTCGATGCTTGGGGGAACTTGGGGATGACGCTTGGCACGCATAATTATCAGATTGTTGCTGTTGAGGGGTATCAGAGTTCGGGGTCTGCTAGTATTACTGTTTCGTAGGGGGTTCCTGCGTGTGATACTACAATGTAGTAACTATCGGAGCTGCTTTGGAGTAGCTGGAGTGAAAGTGTCCAACTCTTGCCTGTCGTTTTGATTATTGTTTTCTATGTATATTCTAAATTGCCATGTTGTATCTATATCTATATCTATCCCATCTAGATTCCTTCGTCATACTCAACATCAATAACAACCTTACTAAAATGTCTCTGCTGTTCAAGAAACTTAAACGCCTCCTTCGCTTCCTCAAACCCAAACACCTTCTCATCGTATACAGGTTTAATCCCCTTCTCCTCAATAAAACCATTCATCTCAGCGAACTGCCTCCTGCTTCCCAGTAAAACCCCCCTAGTCCTAACAAGATACATCAAACCCGCCATAATACTCGGGTCCTCAGGCTGCGCCGCACCACCCAACAATCCAGTAAGGGCAATCATCCCGTCTATCCGCGCTGCTTTGAGTGATTCAGCTATGGTACTTGAGCCGCCGACATCGATGATTATATCGACGCCGCGCGAATCGGGGGTAAGGGATTTTGCGAGAGCGCCCCAGGAAGGTTCGTCTCTGTAGTTTATGATGTGGTGCGCTCCCAGGGACTTGAGTTTCTGGGCTTTGGTTGAGGAGGACGTTGTTGCTATTATTGTTGCGTTTGCTGCGAGGGCGAACTGTGGTTGATTGTTAGTATGTGCATCCCTTAATGGAAAATGAGGTAACGGAGGTAAGAGACGAGACGAGACGAAACGAGACGAACCTGTAATGCCGCAATACTGACGCCGCCTGTTCCCTGAACGAGGACAGTTTGACCCGTCAAGTCTCGCGTGGACTTATTCTTGCTATTCCCATTGACCTCACCGTTCGCATCGGCCTCACTCTCACTCTCGTCCTCATCTGGTCCATTCAAAAGCCCATCCCACCCAAAAAGCGCATTCCAAGCAGTCAACCCCGAACAAGTCAACGTAGCCGCCTCACGATACCCCAATCCCAACCTCCCCACCTTAAGTAGAGCACTCTCATGAAAAACAGCATACTTCCTCAACGTCCCATGGACGCCCTGCCCCAGTCCAGAACCAATAGAAGCGTACGTGGCCATCTCATCGTATTTTGAGTTTGTCGTTAGATGCGTGACGATCTCGTTTCCTGGCACGAATCTTGTAACGAGAGTTCCTGTTTGGAGGACTACGCCTGCGCCGTCGGAGAGGGGTGTTTTTGGGGGTGCTAGCGGTAAGTTGAATTTTCCCTGGGGAATTATTTAGCACGGTCATTATCCTGGATTTAGGATATGGCTTTGAGAACGTACCTGTGCAATAGCCAAATCACGATAATTCAACGACGCGGCATGGATCCGGACAAGGACATCGTGCGGTCCTAACGGTGGAAGCGGGAACTCCGCGTCGAATTCCAGGCTTTCTGTGCCGTTTTGGCCGGTTAGGAGCCAGGCTGGTGTACTGGGGAGGGAATCGACGGTTGTTTTTGAGAGGTCCATTGCGCTGAGTTGGGGTTTCCGCGGTTAGGAAGGGAAGGATTGGTTTGAGTTTGTGAGGGAGGAGTGATTGGAGGGGAATGAAATGGGAAGGGGACGGGAAATTGAAGATATGACGGAATAACGCGGCGGAAGATGGAAGATAGAAGATCACTCCTGAAGAAAATATGTGGAGAACATGATTCATTATGCCCCACCTCGACGGGACTTGCGAGTCAGTTCTTCTGATGGTTTTGTATGGAAATGGTGGAGCTGGTCTTGGCGGTATAGATTAGGGCTTCTGTTGGGACTGACGGCGATTTGTGAGACACGGCGGCAGCCACGGCCACGGTTAAAGCCGCGCGCGAGAAGCGCGAGAAGATAATCTCGCTTCTTAAATGTATCTTGGCCGGTCATACCGGGATAACCACGGCGTCCCCTCCCCTCTGGACCAATAGGCCAGAGGATGACCCTGCTGCTTTTCTGCCGGGTGATTACTTCAATGCCATGCCTCCGGAGTGGATGGATGGCAAAGAGGACGAGGACAGCGAGCACAAAATTCCTGCTTCGGCCGTGGTCGAGGGCGAGGGCGAGAGATAACATCGCCCGCCTCCCACGGCTGGTCCGAATAGGCTTGTTCCTTGGGATATGCCGCGGTTTGAGAGTAAGTACCTACCTGCCTAGCTTCTCTTGATCAACCAGACTGACCATGGCTAGCTCCCTCGCACATCGACATCGCCCGTGAGATCTGGGAGGCCTTTTAGGAGATTAGAGGGCAGACTTGTTGGCGGGAGCCGTAAGTACCCTCCCCAGCCTTTGAATAAACCGCACTGACCATGTCCAGACCGATCCCTACCCACCCAATCGAGGTCTTCGGGCGCCAGACCGAGGCCATGCCCCTGACGGAACGCAAAATGGGGTGGTTCGTCAGGAACATCTACGTCGCGAGCCCGAGGCCAAGTGGAGGACGACCGTCACGGCCATGGTCGAGCGGTATGCGCCGGATCGACTGGTTTATCAGAGTGAGGTGGTTGAGTCGGTGAGTGTCCCCCTATATCAAGTCACATCTGCGGACACGGTCGACTGACATAAGTATATGCAGGCCCCACTCATCTCTGTAATCGGCGACGAAGCCCGGATCATCCAAGCCCATTTCAACGGGTGGGATGTGGTCTTCCGCGTTTCGGCCCTGGTCTGTCCCGCATGCGTGGCGGATGAAGACGGGTACGGGCTTTTTTGCTCGTTATCTTGCTGCTAGGCCAATGGGGGATACGTCCGCGTTCCCGGCTGTTGCGCCGATGCCAATGCCAATGACCATGGCCGTGAAGAGGACGGCTGGTGAGGCGGGGCTTGATGAGGAGGAGGAGGACGATCGGGCCACGGTCGAAAGCGACGGGGACATGGGTCCCGTTGAGACCTGGTTGGAGAAGCAGGATGCCAGCTGGCAAGAATACGGCTGTGGCATCTGCGAGTCTCCCGTTCGTCGTCTTTGTCGGCATGGTTGTGACTGTCCGCTGAGGGAGTCGAGTTGGGGAGGGGAATAAAATGGTCTGTGTCTGTGTGTGTCCGTGTATTGTACGATGTCGTGTCTGTTGGAGCCTGGTGTTTGATCTTGTCTTTTCCTTTCCTGTACAGAATTGCCTGTCGACCATGAAGCCTTTTCCCTTCTTACCTGCTTTTTTGTCCCATTTGGGTTTTACAGGTTAGGGTTTTCGCTAGATCATTTGGTGTTGTTGTTCTTACTTGTGTACTATCTATGTTTTCCTTTCTGTTTATGAGGCTGGTCCTTTTGTTGACATCACAAATCGAAATTTTCGTCCATGGTGCAATGCATCATATGGATGATTCGGCAACCGAATCTCTTAGGGGTCTACTTGTAATATACGCACAGGATAAGTAGAAAGATTGTAAGATGGTAGGAAGCCCTATACTAGTGCAAGTAGTAAGTTTACTGCGCCTCATCAGCACCCTCAAAGATAGCAACGCCGATCTTCCTCTCCCACGTACTCCCCTCGCTATCTTCAACAGAGACAGTAAAGTAATCAATACCTGCGTCTCCAGTTGAGGCAAACGTCGCAGTTGTTCCATCAACCGCCGCAGTCCCCAGTGCATTCTCGCTCTCACCAACCGTAAAAGCAGGCTCAACAAACCCAGCAAACAATGGCGCAAGATCAACCTCTCCATTTCCACCAGGCGCAACGAAGATATGAGGGTCTGCCATAAAGTTCAGGTACCCCTCTACAGCGGTATACCCGTCCCCACCAGTCGATCCATCCCACCAGTCTGCTATACCGTCGTTGTCTGTGTCCCAGGATGCGGACCTTGTTGTCTCAGGGAAATCCTCAAGACCACCGGCGTCGGCTTCGTTATCGATTAACCCGGGTTTACCCGAGACAGAACCTTCATACGTCGTTGTGCCATCAAGCGTCTCCTGTACAATTCTAGCATCATGCTCATCCTGAACAGGTTGAGAAACACCACTATCAGAGAGAACACGTTTATACGCCTCTGTCGAAGATTGTTCCTTAATATAACTCGGGAAGAACTCCTCGTCCATGAACTTCTGGTAAGAAGGGGCCGGATCGATGCTCACGTCCGCGTAGCACGCGATCTCACTTGTCTGCCCTGTCCCATCGTCGACTGCCTGCGTGGAATCCTGGTCGAAGACGCCGGGCATGCTGTTTCCGGAGCAGTAGTATTGTTGTGTTCCCGGGAGATTATCCTCGTATGTCGCTTGCAGGGCGTAGGTGAGTTCGCTTGCTGGTCCTTGTTTGTATAGGTTTCCGACGAAGTTTACTTCCTTTGCACCGCCGTCTGTTACGCGGGTTCCTATACGCCCATTAGAATTTGGTCTTGGTTAACGTGAGAGTGTATGGAGAAGGGAACGTACCAAAATTATAAACAACATTATTCCGAATATCCAACCTCCCCGCAAACGTCGCATTATCATCAACCCCCCCACCCATACTCCAGCTGCGCCCCTCCGCATGCGCAAGCAAATTATGGTGCAAACTCGCAACATCACCACCAACAGTAGCCGCATAACCATGCGCCGTGCCCTCCGGATAATTCTGGTGCCCGGCAACATTCAAAGGTTCGGAAATCATATTGCGCTGAAAGGTAATATTCTTCGCTGTGCGGGACGAAAAGGACTCGTCAAGCGCCCAGCCCATACTGCATCTGTCGAAAATGCAGTAGTTGGACCCGGACATGCCCATTCCATCGACTGTCTCTCCCGTTGAGGTGCCAGGGCGCACACGGATATGTCGGAATATCACGTCCGATGCACCTGATAACCCGACGGGCCAGCCTTGGATGGCGATTCCCTTTCCTGGGGCCGTTTGGCCTGCTAAGGTGATGTAGTTACCGTTTACTGACATGCGCGAGGTAGTCGTGATGACGCCGCCGACGTCGAAGACGATTGTCCGTGGTCCGGTTTCGACTGTTAGTGCGTAGCGGAGCGTTCCTTCGTCTTCGGTGTCTTCGAGGCTGGTGACTTTGACTACTTTGCCGCCGCGGCCGCCGCGGGCGAAGCGTCTGTATTTGTTAGTGCTGTGTTGTGGGAATTGGATTGGACTGCTCACCCCCATCCTTCTGCGTCCGGAAATGCAAGATGCGCGAGGCGGAACATGAATGTACGGCCGGTATATGTGGTTTCGCTGGAGACGACGTCCACGCGCCAGTAGTAGGTGTCGAGTTTGTTGAGGTCTGGAAGCTTCGTTAACCCCTATCAAAAGCTAACACGAAATAGCCTACCTTCGAAAATAGCCTCTGTCTCAGTAACTCCTTCGCTAACCGCAGTGAGGTTTCCCTCAGCAGTTCCCAGGTAGACACTGTATGTCGCAGACTCGACACCGGTCGGGGCTCTCCATGTGGCAGCGACAGTGCCGTTCTCCGGCTCGAGACGCTCGTCGCGATGGGACGGTGTCGGGAAAGAGATCTGGTTGCCCATGGCCGGTGTATCGATTTCGAAACCATTCAGGTAGACGATTCCATCACCTCCGCTAGGCGTGTATGTGATTTCGACGGCCTCATCGGGTGAGGAAACGGAGAAAGTAATGTATGAGGTAGCGGATTCCCAAATATTGTCGACTCGAACGGTGGGTTCAATCTGTGACATAAGTCAGTTCCTGCGAGAGCAATGCATGATGGAGTTGGGAGTAACTTACAGAAGCAAGTTCCTCACCCCCCGCACTGACACCAATATTAGCAGCCTGATCGCCCTCAGGATCAGACCATAGGTTATGCCATGTAAGCAACGTATGCTCGCCCTCTTCTAAACCAAGGATACTAAGCGTAATGGCACCCGGCGCATCAGGGTTCGTCGTAATACCTTGGTTAACGACGCGCTCTCCGAGATGGGACACTGTCCGGGTATACTGGTACTTGTAGTAGTCACCCTGGAGGTAAGATCCCTCGGGCGCGGCGATTGTCAAGTTCACGCCGTCGATTGAGGTGGACGCACTTTCAGCTTCACTTTCAATGGTGAATGTCGAGAAATCGGGTTCGGCGAGGTCGCGGATGGACGAGGACATGAGACGCACGCGGAGTTGCGCGTTGCATTGGGTGAGCACGGCGGCCAGCGCCGTTAGTTGAAAGAGAGACCTCATTTTGTCCAGCAAGGTGACTCCCGAATAATTTCACCTTGGAGCGGAAATTCTTCATATCTTAATATAGACGATGCCCTGCCAAGTGCCAAGAGCAGTTGATGTATAGATGAAACATCCGTGCTCCATGAGGGTCTTCCGCCGTCTTGAAATGTCTCAAGTCTCAGTGATCGTCAGGGACAGGAGTTGAATAACCTGGTGCGTTCCTGAATTAGCCGGCTTTCTGACTCAGGGTGCTATATTCAGCTCATCTCCTGCGCTGCGGTGGTTCCCCGCAATACCGGGGAGGAACGCTGACAGGTTCACCCTGACGCCCTAACGAGGTGATCGTTTTCCACAAGTTTGAAGTTTATTGCAAGTGTCAATTCTGTTGTTACTTGGGTACTCTCGTGGTGCTCCCCATTTGCTTCTATTATAATGTTATCACATTCTCGGTTTCCGGAGAAAGTATATCGGGCTTCGGCGAGATGCACAAGGTGCCGCTAAAGGCACTGCTTCTTTGACACTATCATTGGACATGTGCTGTTACAGCTCTCAGGGCTAGTCTCAAAGCGTCACGGGCCATTCTAGCAATGACTTTTTGAGTGGCAGCAACCCGAGTCCTTACAATTCTTGACTTGTGGAAGAAACCGTCTCACAACTTGAGACTGACAACTTGGAATGTCTGATGTGCGGTAATCCACAAAGGCAACATTTTTAGCGGGGAAGTGAGTAACTTAAACAAGCAATTTATTCTCATGGCGATGGTCTCAACCGGATAAATGGCAGTAGCCTGACATAGGCTTGGAACGCGGGGCCGAACACGACCACCGTAAAAGAAGCAGACGATGACCATCGCGGGGGAGATGTTGACTGCAGTGCAGAGAGACCAGCGTTACCGGGAAAATATGGAAGACGCTATCTGATGTTCTTTCCTAACCAAAGAAAGTTACCTACGGAACCTGAGCAAGCCTACCACCTGCCCAACAAGAAAGTCTAGGCTCGCGGCTTCAAATATTTCAATTAGCGCAATGGCGGTACAGATCTCTCGAAGCAGGTACGTATTTCCGCCATAAACGACCTATTCTCATAATACCGCACAATGGGTCAATCAGGGGGGGACCCGGCGACGGCATTCGAGGCGACAAGGGCAAAAGCTCTGCATCTGGTTAACTCCATGATGGCTCTTCATATGTGAGAACGAACAACATTGGAACTATATAAGGGCAAATCCAACTCAGACCAAAATACCCTGTCACAGGAATCCCACAATCAACGATTCCCTAATTATCAGCGCAGAAGAGACGATCTTATCACTTTCTAGACCAAGCGTTGGGAACTAAAGAGGATAGTTCGTGCTATGGGGCTAATAGGATCATCGCCATTTGACAGTTAACGCCCCCCCCACACGATCCGTCCCTGGCCAGGAACAGATCCTGGAGCTGGCCTGCCTTAGCCTTTAGTTTTGCCAGCTGTCTTGCTTTTGGGGTTCCATCTTCAGACTCTTTCCTATTCTATAAAAGCTAGAGAGAGCTCGCGAACCCAACAGACTGGAACCGGAGAACAATAGCTCTTAAAGATTGTCCACCATGGATTCGCTTCTTTCTGTCCCAGTAGGGCATATGCATTGCGAGAGGAATTGCACTGACAAAAGTACAGCATCTCCACCAGCCAAGCACTCGAACTGTCTCCAACGTGATGGCAGCCTTGCATTAGTTCGAGCCATGGTCGCATACCTTCACCCTGCTCGAGGAAACTCCATCTCATAAACAGCGCGTCTCCCGTTCGCTCGTCGCTCGGTTCATAAAAAATCTCCATCCAGCGAGATGGCCTTGACCTGGACGACATTGCTGCTTGCCCTCTGCGGCTCAGCCATATTGTTCCGTTTCTTCCTTTCACTAACCAAGAAGCCTCCAGCACCTCTCCCACCAGGCCCCAAGCCCGCCCCCCTAATCGGAAACATCCACCAACTCCCCAAAAGCCTCCAATGGCTACACCTCTACCACTGGAGCAAAGCCCACGGCCCAATAATGCACCTCAGCATGGCCGGACAAAGCCTCATAATCCTCTCAACGCACCAAGCTGCACACGACCTGCTCAACCGTCGGAGCGGGCAATACTCGCATCGTCCGCGGATGGTCATGGCCGGCGAACTAGTCACGAAGAACATGCACATGCTTATTCGACCTTATGATGAGCGGTATAAACTTCACCAAAAGATGGAGGCGCCACTTTTGACGCTGAGATCGGCTAGTCAGTATCGCGCGCTGCAGGATATCGAGGCGCAGCAGTTGCTTTTTGATGTTCTGAATGAGTGGGATGAGGTCGGTGAGAAGGGGGTTGACTTTCATCACCACTTTGAGCGCGCGATGGCTAGTACGATATACTGCTTGAATTACGGATATAGATTGAAGACCGGGTACGAGAAGGAACTTATGGACGGCAAACGCGTGCAAGCAGAATTCGCGAGAACGGGGCAAGTCGGCGCATACCTAGTCGATTCATTCCCGTCCCTGAATTATCTCCCTAAATTCCTCGCCCCATGGAAGAAAGAAGGCGAGGAACTATACGAACTCGAGCGAAGCCTTCACGTCGGGAATTTAAAGAGGGGTCTTGACTGTAGCGGGTGGAATTTCGCGAAATACATGGAGAAGTCCCCTGAGGCAAGGGGAATGCCGACGGAGGAGTTGGCGTTTGATTTGGGGATTCTTGCTGATGCGGGGCTTGATACTTCGACTGTTGCGCTGGATTGGTTTATTGTTGCTTGGACTACGTCGGGGGAGAAGTCTGGGTGGGTTAAGAAGGCGCAGGATTTGTTGCGTGAGGTTGTTGGTGAGCGGATGCCGACTTTTGAAGATAGGCCGAAGCTTGCTTATATTGATGCAATCGGTACGTATCCCTCCCGTTCATTCGAATCAGAATGTACAGGATCTAACAAGGTATAGCAAGCGAAACCCTCCGCTGGCGCCCCGTCGTCGTATCCGGCGTGCCACACTACACCAAGACCGCAGACACATACATGGGCTATCACATCCCAGCAAACAGCACCGTCCTCCCCAACGCCTTCGCCATAACTCGTGACGAAAAAGCCTTTGGCTCAGACGTCGACTCCTTCATTCCAGAGCGGTGGCTCGTCGAGTCCTCCAGCTACAATGAAAAAGAACCAACCATCGATATCTGCGGTATGAATACATCAGCCCTAAAAGACCTACCACAGACGGGATTCGGGTTTGGACGAAGAATCTGTACGGGCCGTCTTATTGCGAGGAATCAGCTCTTCATTCAGATGGCACGGATGTTATGGGCTTTTGATGTGCAGGCTGGTGTGATTAATGAGAAGGGAGAACGGCATAAGGTTGATGATATGGATTGTACGGAGGGGTTCGTTACCCTTCCTAAACCATTTAGAGCTGTTATGAGACCGCGCGGGGAGTGGGTTAGAAAGGCGGTTTTGGAGAGAGGATCTACGCATGGGGTTGATAATGGAGGGATTCTGGAGGGGGCGAGGATTGATCGGTAGGAAGGAAGAGAGGCAACGAAACCGTAATGCCACAGAGAAAGAGAATACTTGCAACAATGGTAGTTTTTCCAAGAGCAGGACGTGGTCTATCTCTGTTGTATATATGAGCTACGACAAAAAGCACATGCTAAACTCCAGTGTAGCCCACACACATTAGAGCAAAGGGTATCTTTAAAGATTATTGAGAAGGTTCTCTTATGATAGGAATTTCAGGGTTGGTCCACGGTCGAGATTGTTATAGGTTGGTACTCAGTTCAGGAAGAAGGTAGTATTGAAGAGGTCAATGGGGCTTTGGTATAAGTACTAGGTCTATACAGAACTGCACCTGGTACGAATACCCGGCCCAAGACGAGAATTTGGCTTTTCATCAAGTGAGGACTGGGCAGACGGATTGGGCCGTGGCCCATGTCGTGTCTTTCCGGAAATCTCAGAGTCGATCGCGATCTCAATCCTTCGGTCCTCGATATCCTTGATGCACTGTTTGGCTTGTTCTTGTATTTGGGCCATGTACCGTTGCGCTTGGTCTTCTATTTGGGCAATGTGCCGCTGCGCTTGATCTTCTGTTTGCACCATGTACCCTTGCACCTGTTCTTGCAGTTCGTCCATACATTCATTGGTTGTATCGCGTACCTCAACATTGGCATCCTCGATCTGTTCATGGAACTCGGCCTCCTTCTGAGTGTATGCGTCGTAGGCCTGATCACGACACTCGCTCACGGCACGGTCGACGTGGCCTGCGAGCTGATGCTCGACCGACTTATCAACGTATCGTTCAAGCCGGCGTTCAAGTAGCATCATCATCATCTCGACTTCCTTGAGACTGTCGACCTTGCTGAGCTCATTCGAGAGAGGGCGTTCTACGTTGGCTGGGGCTAGCAGATGCTCGCGGCCCGTTCGAATCAATAACTTGCGGATCAGATCATCAGAAGCGCTCCGTAGCTGATTTTCAAGACGCGCAAGCTTCTCATACTCTGTGGGTACGGGAGAGGCACGCTGAAAGGCAGTCGGGCGAATCGAGGGTGAGTAGGAAGGGCCTCGAGTGCTAGGCGTATTCATTTCGGTTGGAGAGCCTATTGGTTGGGGAGATGGGGGAAGCAGTCTTTTCCGTCCTTCATCATTGGGAGATACGGACCGCGGTTCTAAATACTATTAAGCTACTACATAAGGCTCTATAGTAAGGTGAGAGGTTACCTCTGCGCCGTTTTCCGACTACCTGCTCATGATATACGGGAGGATCCTCCTGTTCGGACACGGGCGCCTGGCTGTATGGGGGCGGATCAGGCGCTAGAGCAAAGATACGCCAATCTGTCTGAAGCAGGCCATGGCGAGCGTGATTGAAAGGCACTGCCTGGAGGCTTCCCTGGCGCAGTTCCTGGGTAAAATTCTGTAGCTTATCGAGTTCGTTATTCACAAATTGCCGGTTGGAGAAGTGTAGCCGGAGAAACTTGGATTGGCAAATCTTCGCAAACGACTGAAACTGCAAATCTCCTGGGGTGGCAGGAATCAGAGATTCCGTCCCAGATGGACAAAGAACCATGCCGACCGTGTCGAGGCTCAAGGTCAGCGTCGAGACGTCCGAAGCATTTGTGACAGGCGCCGGGAGCGAGGAAAGGAAGCGATATGAGCAGAGGGAGTCGTTGCTTTGTCGAGCGAGACCGCATTTTTCGACTCGGTCGGGGGGGATAATCAGGGTTAGGTGGGATCTGCTGTTCGAGTTAGCGAGAGCTGCCGTAATCGACAGCGAAATAGATGCTTGATCAGCAGCTTGGCCATGGACGACAGATTGATCACGGTCGCCAGATGGACCATGGACGATACGAAGGCGCGCAACACAAAAAAAATCGCTATCGGGGGCGTGGACGAGGACTGCCTTTTTCAGGGTCCATGGTCGGTTTTGCATAACGGTAGTCATTCTGTCACTGTAGCATTCGCAGTATCAAATGGAAAACGAAACCCTCGAAGAATCGAGTAGCCCACCCACCCGGGCTTTGAGCGACGGTGAGCAGCCCTGACTCGCGCAAAGACTAGATGAGCAAGGGGACATAGACGAAAAGTAAAAATAAAAGCTCATGCGGCCTGGTCACGAGTACATGCCCAATCTGAACTCCACGAGAGAGAGCAAAGAGTCCTATGTAAACACAGGAATGGCAGGACTGGCGGCGAGAACAGCAAAGAGCGAATACGAGAGGGATGCGGTCTGGTCACGAGTACATGCCCAATCTGAGATCAACGAGTGAAAACAGAGAGTCTTATGCGAGCACAAGAATGGCAGGACTGGCGGCGAGAGCAGCGAAGGGATGATTTGGGATGGTGATGGAGATGGGAGAGATGAGATGAGGTTGAAGAGGAGAAGGTGACGCTGGAGTTGAGGTTGGACCGGGAAGGGAAGGCGCAGGCGGTGAGACGCGGTCACGAGACGCGGCGTGACCATGTCCCGTTTCTTATGCTATTTTCATTGGCGTCTTCATTAATGCATGACTAAGCTGATCATCGTGCATCTCGGCCACGGACCATTCTAGATTTCATAACCCTCTGTCCATCCTGGGGCACTTGTCACTCCAGTGGGAAGCATATACGTAGCCGTTGCACGCCATAATTGCCAGCCTTGATTCAAAAATTAGTTTGAGTTATTCGAACACCGGATATTGAGGCCATGTCCTGAGACACCCGACTGTGTGGGCAGCATTGCCAAATCAAACACAGACAATATATCCCATAATGTTCACAGTCTTACTCCAAGTGCCAAGTACAGGAAAGCGTAAAGCCTCGGAGCAATTGGAGAGTCCTTGTATACTGCTACAGTGAGGGAGAAACTCGAAGGGGACGGGACGGGACAGGACTGCCCGGGACAGGACTGCCCGGGACAGGACTGCCCGGGTAGATTGGCGAGACTCAGCTGCGTGATGGTTACTGCGTGCATGATGGGAAGGCGCAGACTGTAGACTATGGATGTTTAGTCGTCTAGGATTGGTTGACTTGCAGGTTTCCTCAGATTCGCCTGTGGTCACCTTGGCGTCGTTCCGTAGCTTCCCTGTCTCGATGGTCACGGACGTATCGAGATAGAGAGGAGGTCTACTTGAAGCGTCAGCTTACGCGTTTTCAACCTAAGACCACGAAGTACTATTCAGTTACCACCGGTGCACGCCAATCGGATTGATGGGAAGCTGGATATCCAGTTCCGATAGAGTCATTGCTATGTTAATGATTACAGAAGGACATCTAAACCACATTTCTGACGTTAGTCTTTTAAAACCAGCATGATAGGTATTCTGTCTTCAGACCTCGTTCCGATCGTCATACTGATCATAACCCGGGACTACGCGCATGATTAGGGTTGCCGGCTATCCGGCATCAGTGGCGTAACACCTACTTATGTTCTGGTTCGTCCCTGATCCTGATCCTTCCAACATCCACTTTCTGGCAGAGATAGGCTAAAAGGCTATGGGTTCATGGAAGGCTTGTATATACGCCGACTGGAACACGAGGGGTGATCCCTGGCAGCCCTAGAATGGTGAAGATCTGCAGATCGGCATCCAGGAAATATAAAGTCTGACAACTCCCTTCAGCGTCATTTCGCAAGTGTCATCGATTCAAATCCAGGGTGAAAGACTCAGCAGCAACCTCTCATGAAAATGGCGTCCCGAAACGCACTCCGCATACTATCGGTCCTCCCTATACTCTGCATTTTAGGCCTCAGCCAAACTGTGCCCAGCAATGCATTTCGAACACGTACCACGCGTCAAGCAGAAGTACAACCACGCCCCTACTCAGCCCTCATGGCCGACAGCGTTATATCTCGCAGCCAAGCAATCTACGACCATGAAGCCGGTGCATCAGGGCTATTACAAGTCGGGGTTTTTCAAACCGCTCTCCTTGATCTCCTCGACTCACCGTCCGCTACTTATCTAGAGGCAAATTGGGAAGGGTATCTCACTGAAAGCGTCGAGAGCGTTATCCCTGTTCTTGGCAATGCGAGTGCTGATACGGAGGACTTTCCGCTTGATCGACTTTCTGTGGGACGGGGGTTGAAGTATCAGTATGAGACGACGGGGAATCAAACCTACTGGAGGACATTGGATACGCTGCGGGAGTCGATTGAGTTGCAGCATAGGAATGAATATGGTATGTCCTTGCTTCCGTTCAATACCTCCTCTCCCTCCCTTATCCTGTTCTGAATACGCATACGCATACGCATACGCATACGCATACGCATATGCATACCTACGTACAACGGCACTAAGAAGCAATAGGCGGCCTATGGTACTATACCTATCCCAACTGGAGCTACCTAGACGGGATGTTCTCGCTTCTCTCATTCTATGAGATCTACACCACATCCATATCTACCTCAAATCTCACCAAAAACTCCCCCTCCACCACCCTTTCGTTAGACTTCATTACGCACCAACTAAACCTCCTCTACTCTCACTGCCATGATAATTCCACCTCTCTCCTCGTCCACGGCTACGACGCCTCAAGGACAGCAATCTGGGCCAATAAAATGACAGGCGCAAGCCCCTATGTCTGGGGTAGATCGCTCGGATGGTTTATGATGGGTCTTGTTGATTTCCTTGAGTTTACACTCTCCCACTCTACGTCAACCCTAAGTTTCAATCACAATCGTGAAGTACTTACCTGGCGAGAGCGCTTCATCTCCCTATGCAATGCTTTGATCCAATCCATTGACCCCGTCTCCGGAGGGTGGTGGCAAGTACTTAATGAGCCGGGTCAAGAGGGGAATTATATCGAGTCGAGTGGAAGCGCAATGTTTGTTTATACACTCCTCAAGGGCGTCCGGCTTGGTCTATTGCCCCCGACAGAGAAATACACCGCTGTCGCGGACAGGGCGTATCAAACACTTATCGATGACTTTGTGATTGAGAATGTGGACGGAAGCTTGAGTTATAACGGGACAGTCAGTGTCTGCAGTTTGAATTCAACTGCTAGTTACGAGGTACGTCTCCCAATTGGACACTTTCAAGGAGACACAAGACAGGCTGACAGTTTACTTTGTAGTACTACATCCACCAACCCCTTGTCTACGACAGTGTTCTTGGTTCAGCGGCCTTTATTCGTGCGAGCGTGGAATATGAACTATACGAGGATACTTTGTAATTAAATCTTCTGCACACAGTGGCAAAATATAGCCCGGTTCAAATTAGGGTTTCTTTCTAGGATCAGGTATAATATGACTAGTTGACCTCTCATCAACTCATCAGCGTGGTTGTTGTAGCTGGGTATTACCAGGCAGCCGTGGTGGTCGGTGAGGATCATGCATATAAGGGGCCTTATGAAAAGCCTTGAAGTACCTGTCCTCCTTGATAGGAGCTGTTGCCCCAACACCCAACTTTCCGACCGTCTCGTCTGGGGTTGCATCGCCTACGAATCCCGGGGTCGAGTCCAGGACGTCCACTTGGTGCGTTCCATTGGAAAGGTGCATTGGAAGTTCCGGTAGGATATCCGCGCCCATGCGCATCATGGCAAAGGAGTCGAGTGTTGATGTCCAGCGAGGTGACCGGGCAGAGTAGACGCCCAATGCTAACAGGGAGAGGACGTGAAGTCCCAAGACTATCGAGATGACAATTACAGCGAGATAGAAGGAACCTGCGTATCGGCACCAAGGTCAAAGCTGACCTTGAGCGATCGATCAAGATTGCCACCGGTCACACGGTGCTTCAGCCACTCTCTATTGGTAAGAAACGCAGCAGCTGTAAAGTCATTTCCTAATTTCCAATCATCGCCTTTGAAATTCTCGAGCCACGCTCCAATTTGTTTATCGACGCTCCGGCCCTCTTCGCCGCCCTCATTGTTGCCTACGCAGCGGTTCACTCCACTGGGAGATGACCTTTCGGAGAAGAGCCAACCAAGGGGCACAGTGTCGATACAAAACTCGGAGCTTCTTATCCACGATATTTCTCCGTCGCCGACGTTGAGTGGTACGGTTGTCGCGTAGGCGGACGGGTTCCGCGCACGCGTTGCAATGAAAGATCCTTCTCCGAAGAGGGCAAGGGCGAGTGTTAGAAGGGGACCTTTATTTTTGACTTCATACGGCATCTCTGTGGGCTCGGTAACTACTTGCGCCTCCGACTGTCGACGGGCATGGCTGAGGTGGTAACGGAGTCTAATCACGTAGTCAGATATGAGCAGCTTGAGGGACCTTGAGGAGCTCACCCAATGCTGTCCCATCTATCCCCTTGCTCCTTGCAATCATCCCGGCACAGATCCGACGGGTCATTCTCCAGCAGTTCACCTGCGGCTCCTCCGTTCATATAGTTTGGGAGCTCAAAATAGCCTGCCGTCGTGTCCAACGTGAGCCGGTAGAATCCAGTAATAGGTCTGTCGTAATCGGAGCTGATATAGCCGTCTTGTGAGACATTTAGGTATAGAACTTCGGAAAAGTCCTGTCGATCGCGTGTGGCTCGCCAGAGCGACTGTGTTATGTCTCCTGGCATACAAACCTGGACACCCCACATTTGATTATCTCCATAATTTGACCATGTGATATTGGAATATTCAAGAAAGAGGCCGTTCGGGAGGGACTGGCAGTCCTCTGGGAACTCGCCCGCAGTGGTATTCTGATAGGTTGCCGTGGAAGTTATACGCGGTGCAAACTGCCGGATGAGCCCCGTGTTGAAACCAGAGGGAAGTTCAGCCAGGAATGGATCGGGGAGATTAGGCATGGCGTTGAACGTCGCACCACCGGCTCTACACGCATGCGTTCCGCCGGAAGGATTGGAGTACTCATCGTCCTCACTGTCCTCATCGTCCTCGTTGATACCATCAAGCTGGTTGCAGGACACTCCAGCTCCAGCCCACAGCTGACTCTGAATACCTTTTGAGTGTCTCTGTCTTGAGGGCGTTGCGTGTCATGACTGTGATGAGATTCATGTTGTAGTCGCCTGCGGTGTCAGGATCGACCAAATCCAGAAGTTCCTCAATCGAAGCAGGCTCCGTTGGCGTCTTGATCGTCTTGGATGAGACCAAGATCGCCTGAAGAGGTGCAAGGATTAAGCTTAATAGGTTCAGCACGAAAGCGAGCAACAAGAACCGTGTCCAGAACTTTACACGGCCGAACATCAGCCGAGAATTGCCTGCGCATGGCAATCACTCTCTGTCTGCAAGGGCCATGACCTGGCGTAGTGTGAGGTTCCGACTTCGTTGCGTGTAGATTACGGCCGCGGTCGCGCAGATGGCAGAGGTCAATGGCAAGGTCAAGACGCTGGTAATGGCCTGAAGCACGCGCGCAGCATGAAACCAGTGTTCACTCCTGACATAGAACGGATGCGTTGGGTCTGCGTCGACATAGCGCTTGGGTATTTGTCTGTAGCTCTTCCGCCCGATCGGTCGATATGACAGCCAGCAGGTAATAATCCAGATGACAGTGCAAATGCGAGGAATATGCCATATCGAGAGCTGCGAATTCGGAATGCGTGGGAAGGAGCCACCGGGTCGGGCGTCTTGACAGAGTGCACTGCTGTCATTGAGGAGGTGCGAGATCTTGTCCAATCGCGATCATCAGCATCATTAGGGTGGTTGGAGTCTCGAGGTCCTCGAGGTAATTCCCGAAGTGGTACTGCAGTGGTGTTTTCCATGACGCAGCAAGCACCAAGCCAGATGATTAGTGAGATGCTTGAACATGATCAGCAGCTGATCAGGGTCGGGGGATGCGGCTCCTATAAACAACATTCAAGACTCGAGCGTTTCCAATTGGGCATGTATTCCGATCGGGCGTCCTGACTCCGCCTTGCAGGGTTAAGGGAAATTGAGCCAAGGTGCCAAGATGAAAGCGGAAGATGTAACTGGTGGTGTTCTATCTTAAAGTCCTGGCACGAGTCATAGCACACTCGTCCCATTGGCAGGAACTTTGGCAGGTTGCATGTTGTTCGGCACTAACCGCCAGATGTAGGCACCGGGTGTTCATGTGAACCAAAAGTCGCCGCAAGTGCGAGATAAAGCTGGGCAGGGAAAGGCGCTAGAACTCCAATTGGGATACATAGCGCACTGCTACTGTTAGTGCTCGCGCTAGGGTAGAGTAGCGAGATCACAGAAGATTGAATGGTCTGATGGATGTTGGAGGTAGGGTCAAGTTGAGAAAGGTACGACGACATTGAACCTTTCTCAACCAGGGCAAACGTATACCATACCTTGTACCTGTAAGCAGCACCCGGGAGATCAATAGCCTCTGAGGATCTCTTCGTCATTCATCAGGGCCGTCCGTGTGGCTCTGCGCCCCGCCCCGCCCCGATAATGGCCCGGACCCTGAACGCCTGGAGGTTGGGGTAGAGAACTGCAAATGTTGTGTAAAATAGTCATCTCAGCAAACATACGGGGGAAGAAGAAATGAATTATTAACTGCAAGACCTTAAGTAGTAAATTGGAGCAAACCTCTACACCGACCTCTCGCGTGACAGAGTCCAGAGTCCAGCGCCACCTAGGAATTCTGGGTTTTTTTTTTTTTTTTTTTTTTTTTTTTTTTTTTTTTTTTTTTTTTTTTTTTTTTTTTTTTTTTTTTTTTTTTTTTTTTGCGGGTGGCCTGTTATTTAACAAGTATTCAAGTGCTTGAATCTGCCTTTTAGAAGTTCACTGTATTGTTCTGTAGGAGCGTTTCTTCTACAATGAGGGACTCGCTGGATTTCTAGTGATATATAATCGCACTCTGTATCATGTCAAGCGACTTCTCTCTGCCGCCCAGAAAATAATCTATCTCTGCTTGACAAGGTGACACAATCCGCATCTATCATCTGACTGGGTTTCTCACACATAGAACGATGCATATCCCCGTGTTACAGCTCTTGAAAGTTCAGGTGCCTCGGTATACAGCAAAAGAGCGAGTTAAACAAGCGATGAACCCGGGCCAAACAGTATTCTGGAATGGGAAGCGAGCACCCTTGAAATATTGCACTTTTCTACTCCAGGAACCACTTAGGGCTTCAAGACCCGTGACCTCGACGAGTGAGCTGAAGCCCTATTGCATTCAGAACAGCCATATAAAAACCTTCAATTACAAGGACAGTTTTTTAAGGAAACTCAAAAGACATATAAGCTTAGCTTATGCAGAATACTTGGCTATAGACCACCAACGATAAGGCCCCGATGGCGCAAGATGACACCATCTCACCCCGCACGTTTACTTACAGCTGCAGCTCTCCATCATGAACCCCCTTTCCACTTCTACTTCAATATAGATGGCCATTACATACAACATGTCTTCAATATTTAATCCTCGAGTTAGCGCAAGCATCAACGCGCTAGCAGATCTCAAATTGCCGAAGGACCTACATATCTCACCGGATGGTTCGAAAGTCGTCTACGCGCTTGATTCTTTTAGTCGGAAAGACAAGTATGCTGTTTCATCGCTTTGGATTGCAGAAGTTGGGAAGAATCATTCCGCGCGGCAGATTACATCTGGCTTGTTTCGAGACGAGAAGCCGAGATGGTCGCCGGATGGCCAATCAATTGCCTTCTTGTCTAATCGCGCGAAGAAGGGAGAGAGCGCGATATACATGTTGAGCATCGGGGGGTTTAGCGAGGCATATCCTGTTGCCAAAGTGGTCAAGGGCGTCAAGGAGTTTGAGTGGAGCGGTGATGGGAGATTCATCGCCTTTGTTAGTGCGGATGGGAGTGAGGAGATTGACGAAACCGGCGAAAATGAACCAATTGTTTTTGGGGGCGAGGACAAGAGTGGTAATAATCAGAGACTGCATGTTGTTGATGTCGAGAGGGGGATCATTCACACATTGACGCCACTAGAGGAAAATGTTGACCTGTTCTCGTGGAGTCCGAAGGCTTTGGAGCTTGCGTATACGGTTCCAAGTCCAGGGTCGGAATCCCAAATCAGCGGTACTCAGATCAACATTGTATCAGCGGACAGTGGTCCAAGCAGGAGTTTCATCTCGACAAAAGGACCCATCACCTCCTTAGTGTGGTCACAGCCAGACAAGCTGCACTTCATCGCGCGTCAGACACCACCATATACTAAGCTCTCGGTATACGAAGCACGCATTAAGTCGAAGCAATATGGCAGCTACTTTGGCTGGGATGGAGAGGCTGTTTCCCTCCATCGCGCAAGGGACTCAGTCATTGCTCACGTGCGGAACCATAGCCACGAAGCCCTTCATGCGCTTGGTGTGGATAGTCAGTCCTGGCCATTCCCGAGCTTCTATCAGTCGGAATACGAGATAACGTCGCTCGATGCATTCCGCAAATCTGCCTCAGATGACTTTACCCTAGTCCTGGCAAGAAGCAGTCCGCAAGTCGCAAACGAGGTATGGTCTGTAACTGTCAAGAAAAGCGGGTACGCTCTCGTCAAACTGTCATCGCACAACTCGAGCTTCGACGGATTCCGGTCCAAGCGCATCTCGGCTACTGGACCAGATGGATGGGAATGCGACGGCTGGCTGTTCTCTCCCAAACCAGTCACAATACCCCGTCGTCTACCACCAACAGTCGTCCTTCTCCAGAGCCACCCAGCGCTTCTGTCATTCTCAATGGGCCCTCACCTCGACGTCGCTCATCTAACCGCAGCCGGGTATGCAGTTCTCTGCCCTAACCTTCGTCGAACAACAGGCGATATAGGTGAGCAGTACACCGACGTCCTCGCAATCCTTCGAAAGGCCGTCTCCAAAAACCTCGTCGACGAATCCCGCGTCACAATAAGCGGTTGGTCAGACGGTGGCTTCCTATCCTCATTAGCAGTCATCCGAAACGACTTCAGTTTCCAGGCTGTTGTCTGCGGCGGTGGGATCGTGGACTGGGGCTTTGTGGATGCGAACAGTGATCCGTTCTGGCCGAGTCCTGATATACCGAGTTTATTTGAGGACGGCGATAGAAGTCCCGCGTGGGAAACACTAGCAGAGAAGACGAGAAAGACGCCGCTACTAATTCTTCATGGACGGGAGGATGATGAGGTTCCTGTCTCCGGTCCGCTAGCGTTTTGGCGTGAGAAGCAGAGATGGAACGGTCCTGTGCAGATGGTGCTGTATCCGAAGGAGAAGCACGTTATTCGGGATCGGAAGCATCTTATTGATCTTTGGACGAGGGTTTTGCAGTTTTATGATAAGCGTTTAGTGTGATAGATAGATGTTCATTCAATGTATAGCACTTATTTGTAAGGTTAGCCCCCCTCCTTCCCATCCCTCAAACACCATCGAGGAAGGTACCACCGGCAGCAACTCTGCATTCATTCCTCTGCATCTACCAAAACACAAACACTACCACCTCTAACTTTCACGCCATTCCCGCAATGCTATTCCATTAGATTCTATCATATCGCATAGATAAAGGACGAAGACCCAGCCATGTAGCAGGCGACTGGAAAGGAACTTGGTTCCGTTTCTTACAACCAGGGCGAAAGCCTAGGTTTACGGAAGTTACCACCGAGACACTTGAATGAACTGAGTTTATTCCCCACCATACTCTTCTATCTCACCTCAAGTCTTGACTTCCTTCGAGTGTCGGGCGGTCCTATCGGGTGCACCTCAGCACGATGACTCATATTCTGGCACGACTACTGACTTTTCTGCGAGAAGGAATCCGCTTTATCCTCAGCAAATAGAGGCTTCGACGTGTGTTCCGTGAAAAAGGCACAGAATCACTGGCTCCTATAGAGACAGAGGCAGAGGTAGCGAAGGAGCTACCGCAGGAGCTCTACGATCAGGTATGTCATACATCGCGCTGGGGACCTATATCTTACCAGTACCAGATTGTTTGTGAACTGATACGCAACAAAGTTGACAAGTTCAGCACGCGCGATCTCATATCCCTGCGGCTAGTGAGCCACGAGTTCTCCCGCAGTGCGAACCACTTCTTCTACTGGAGCGTCGAATTGCGCTTGCAAAAAGATATCCCCTGTGTTCCAATATCATTCGAAAATTTCTCATGCAGCGAGCACAGACAAAGTGTACACAATTTGAAGATCAGCGGCCGGGACCACTACAGCTCGTCTTCTTGGGAGGTTATCAGAACAGCGCATCGACATATTCACATTCTGCTGCAACGATTTCCCGCACTTAGAAGGCTGCATATCGAGCTCCCCATTTTGACACCAGAGAGGTCTAACATTAACCAGGACCCTCGGTTCCTTGTAACTCTCTTAAGCTTAGCTTGGGAGAGCCTCGAGTGGTATAAGGGGAAGCTGGAGACGCTGTACGTGTCACAGCCCGGGGTACTTTATAGACCGTCCGATTGCGCTGAAACCAACCTTTGGCTACAGGGGGCCATACTCTCATTAAGAATGTTCTGCGTTAAGAAGGTTTCTTAGATGTGAGCTGCAAGAATTATGGCCCTACTCTGTCAGGAATGGGAGGCGTTGAGATCCTGAGGCTTCCCAGCCCTGATAACCCTCGTTTCCGAGTACTGCGCCGGATTAGAGACGCAACGTCACTGCGGCGTCTGGATCCCTGTTTCGAAGCAGGATTCAACCCCAACGACCTTATGTCTATTGCAAGCAACATGCCCAACTTGGAGGACATACGCCTCGGAAGAATACCACGATGTGCTCTAAAGGCTCCGCGTTATGATTATTGGGATATCAGCACTTGGGATGAGAACCACGAGTAGAATGACTTCTTCTATACTCTTTGCGCACTGCCGAAGCTTGTGGTCTTGGATTTCAATTTCTATTCCATCGCAATGGTACATGTTGTCACCCTTGTTTCACCTTCCTGAGTATAAGACGGCTATCAAGCATACACGGCAGAACAAGGCCCGACTGGGAATCTCTAATGAATGTGATTGCTCGATCCTATGGGACGCCGCGAGGTTGACCCACGACGATACATACTGCACGGCCTTTCCCTCGAGACTACACATCGACACGCCTTCTGGCTATTGCCCTGGTTGCTATTATAATTAATAGGAGCGGTGGTGCTTGCCTTATGAACCCCGAGAAATTCTAGCTTTCCTCACGGTTCCTAGTAAACCGCCGCTTTTACCATACCGCAAACCAATCCTTCTATAAGAGCGTTCAGATTCGCTTGCAGGATGACATCACCTGCATCCCGAGTGAATTTGAAAATATCTGCCGGGGGGAAAACAGGATGCATGTACAGAACTTGAAGATTGCCGGGCAGCATTCTTACAGTGGGAACCGTTGGCCTGTTGGCAAGGCAGCCCATAAGAATATACACCACGTTATGGAGCAGTTCCCTGCGCTTAGGAGTTTACATCTCGACCTTCCGTCCCCGAGATTCAAAGATATAAGCGACGCGACTGCCTATGAAGCTCTCTTGAAACTAGTGCGGAACTGCGTCGCACGCTACAAAGGGACCCTGGAGGCGCTATATCTTTCGCAATTTGGGGATTCCTTTGGTATATGGCCTTATGACGAACTGATTAACGTCGATTTGCAAGGAGCCATGTCCTCGGTACGGATATTTTCCTTGGACCGCCACCCCAACGGCCCCGGCAGATACGTCGGCGATGATCTATCGACATTACAGAGGGTAGAAGTGCTAAGCCTCGCGGGCCTCGCTCGCTGCAAAACCCCTTTTCTACATCGAATCCCACCTGGACTCACGCTGCGCCGGCTGGAGCTCCGCGACGTGGCTCTTCACCAGAGCGATGTCGTAGCCATGGGAACTAACCTGCTGAGCCTGCAATATCTGAATCTCACCCATGTAATCATGGTTGATGGGCTAGATGCTTCGGAAGAGCTGTGGTGTGATTTATTTGACCGTCTCTGTGCGATTTCGGGGCTCGTGGGTGTGAGGATCTTTCCTGACGACGTGATGAGGTACTTGGATAGTCGAGATCTCCTGGAATCAGGGTATCCCAGGCTTGAAGAGCATCTTGGACGGAATAGGGCGTGGCTGGGGTTCTCTGGGCTGGAGGGCTCACAGTTTGAGTACGAGAATACGTATACATATTGCAAGATCTTTCCGCACAGCTTTGTGGCCCCGGTGCCTGTTTATTACCATCATTTCATGTATGCGTATTTGTAGTCAGATCAAATCTCTATATAGATGTTGCTACAGTGCCTGTTATGTTAATGGGAAAGATGCTTCAATAATAACTCTCCTCAGCTTCAGCAGGAAGGCACACCATATCCACCGCATATGTAGAGAATGTTAAGACATCACGATGCTAAATGCTTAGATCTGGGGGACAACTCAGATCCAATTCGGAGACCAAGAAAAACGTTCCATTCTAAGCTGGTTTCGGACTTTGAATCCTCACGCAGGCCGGGACACAGGTAATGGAATATACTTCCGATTCCGAATGAATGGCGCTGTTGTAAGCCTCGGACGGAGACTGTTACCAGTCCAGGTTTGGATTGTCACAATCCTCCTTTCAAACATTTCGTGAAAATCAAGCGCAATGGTACAAGCACAATCACCATCGCGCCTGGACCTGTTCATGACACTGGCAAACCTCTGTGTGATGGCCGTGCCGTTTTTAAAAGAGCTCAACGAATGGAGATTGCGCAGGCTTCGAGACGCGGGAATCGGCATCGGAAAGATTGACAAGTTGCCGTAGGATCTTTACGACCAGGTAAGTAGGACCGTCGTCAACCGGAGAGTTAGATCATCAAAGTAGACTAACAGACACACCAGATCGTCCGCGAAGTTCTAGACGGTAAAGTGGACCGGTATAACGTCCGAACCCTGGGTGCATTGCGTCCGGTAAATCGAGCTTTCTACAAGAGCGCAAACCGCTTTCTCTATCGCAGCGTGGAACTTCGCTTCGAAGATGCCATGCCCTGGATCCCAGAGGAATTCGGGGTCCTCCTATGCAGCAAAGAGAGACGGCACTGCCGTGCAGAACATCAAGTTTAGCACCTTCTGCTTGAAACATCCGTTAAACAAAGCGCATCGACAACTCCACATGTTCATGCATCGGTTTCCTGGTCTTAAAAGGCTGCATATTGAGCTCCCCGGGCCAAATGGGTGGCCCCCGGTGCCCGCCAAACACTTGATGCCCTTTTTGACGAATATCCGACAAAGTCTTCAGTGCTACGAGGGAAGGCTCAAGGCATTATACCTGTCTAATCTTCGAAAAACGGGCACAGCTTTACACCAAGTATCGAGCGTACACACCCCTACACGAAGACTGAAAACCCTTTTGGCCTTAGGTCTCTTTTTCTTTACCATCTACCGACTTACTACTTCAGTTTATTTATCCAAACTGTAGGAAATATCAAAAATGGAAGACCAGGCCATGTCACAGAGAAAAACCCGTAACCCTCCCCTCAGTGTACTCAAAAAATATCTAGCAAGAAACCATCCTCGTAAACCCTAATGTAATACAGCAAAGGGCGGAAATCCAACCCGCCACCTAAAGGCCCAGACCAAAAGGACGAACCCTATGCGCCTCTTCAGGTCCCAGGAACGGACTTCCTGGTGACTGTAGCTTTCACCCTGGGGTTGGGGTGGGAGGCTCTAAGTAAAGCGCTGCTGGTATTCCTCATTTCCTTTCTTTCCTTCCTCCTCCCCGAGCCTTTGATAGCTCCATTCTAGTCATTTTGACCAGGGTCAGATAATCGAGATCTGAAGCTCTTCTCTACCTCAGCAACCCAACTTTCTTCCTATATACAGTTGACCACGCTCGAATACGGGCTTATACCCACACCCAAACATTTCTACAACCATCTTTAATAGAGGCACTATGCCTTCCCTCTCCATATCCTCCCGCCCACCCACAGACGAACTCGACCTCTTCATGTCCGACCCCGAAACCGAAAACGAGTTCGAATACCGCTCTATCCCCAGCCGCCTCTATACCATTTTCGAAGAGATCTCCGAAAGCGAGACTGAGAACAAGAACGGGACAAGAATGATGGATCTCGAGCATGGTCGCGCCGAAGAAAGGATGGATGCCGACGTCGACGCCGAAGCACAGTCCAGCGCCGATAAGAGTCCCAGGGGGGAGAACGAAGAGATGGACCTCGACGGTCAAAATGAGGACATGGTCGGAGACGAGGATAGAGAGTTTGATTTAGCTATGATACTCGCTGGCGCGAGGATCGGGGATGCGTGGGTATACCGTGTGCCCATGGTTGAGACGGATGATGAGAGCGAGGGCGAGGATGAGGGTGAAACCAGTCCTAGTGATAGGGCTATGGCTCAAGCCCTAGAACATGGTCAGGTCATGGCTGGGATTTTGCGAGCGGGGGAAGCCACTGAGAGGTTTGATGAGTATGATGCTGATGAAGAGGATGTTGAGGGGTGAGAGGCGATGTGGCCTGGTATTTCTATCTATATGGAAATGTTGCAGGGAGCAGGGACGAAGCAATATGTGAGCGCGCTCAGAATTCTCTTTTCCTTGCATAAAACCGTCGCACTCTCCCTCCCCGATCTAAGTCAGGACCTATATTGACTTCAACCGAATAAAGACCGTCGTTTGGATCATCTAAAACAGATATATTCCCTTTCCAGCATTCTTCTTGAAGCTCATGCGATAATAAAGACGAGATTTTATTGTGGCCGTTGCTAGTCGCTAGCCAATATGCAAACTCGATATTCATCAGAGTTGTCATGTGAGGCAAAAGAAATGCAACGATGTCTTCGTGCCCCTCGGCAGCAGCAATCCAGAGCGCTGAATCGAGGCCTCCCAATTGTATGGCTGGATTGCGATCGCTTAAGTTCCTGAAATCATAAGCCATTGGTGGCCATGTTAGTATAGCTCGTACAACACCAAGGTGTCCGTGTTTGGCAGCTATCCAAAGAGCGGTACTGCCATCAAGACTGGGATGACGCAAGAAATCCGAGCTGTGTTCTAGCAACCTGAAAAAGTCTTTTTCATGACCATTCGCGGCGCCAGCCAAAGCGAAGTTTTTTGCTCCTTGTTCATCGCATTCGCATCAGCGGCGTAGGCTCCAAGTAGAATGTCGATGATCTCCATGTTTCCAAAGGCAGCGGCGAAATGCAACAAAGTATTGCGGTCATGGTCCACGCTGGTAGATAGATTGACCACTGTAGTGTCCAAGAGGAGTTCGACTCCTTCGCCAAAGTTCTTGCGTGCTACTTGTATAATTAGTGGTACCCCGAAATGGTCAATGTGTTTCATCTCAACTACGAGCAGCAGGGCGATGTAAGCGTTCTTCGCTGCGAGAGCCAAAACCAATGCCAATGGCGTGCGCCCAAACGAGTCTCTCATGGTGAGATTGGCAACCCTGGAGTTGATTAAGCCTTCAATCACGTCAGAGTGCCCTGCTTTTACTGCCCAAATCAAAGGTGTGTTGCCGTTAGTATCTGGAGTATCAAGAGCACCGTGAGCCACCAGGTCACTTGCAATTGTCGCCTTTCCATGCTCTGCAGCATAGGACAAGGGGGTTCGCCAACATGCATCCGTGATTCGAAGGTCTACAAGACCCAACAGCCTGGAAAAATTATGATTGGTTACTCTGTCACTAAGGTCCCGGTGCCATATATGCTGTGGCCACCAAGTCGCTGCATAGTCGTGAAACTCGAGGGCGGTTAAGACTCTGTTTTCCCGGAAGTTCCCAATTACACTTGCAAGAGCTGGGCCAATGTCCCTATCGAGTTTGCCATTCACCCTGAGAAGTTTCAAAGCGAGTCTCTGGGCTTGTTTGCCGCCGAGGAACCTTGTCATTGACCCCAGTGTAGACGATGCCACAGCGCCTGCGCTGATCTTTAGAGCTTTGGAGGACGTAACTTGCTTCGAAAATATCTCATAATTGAGGAACGTCAAAACAACACTGTCCATTCTTTGATGTGCGCGCTCGACACTGAAGCCCTCAATGCTACGGTAGTCGTTGAGAAGAAACGTCCTCACGCTATGGTGGACCATGTGAATACTGAAGTCTTCTTCGTCAATGACAAGGAGTCCAGCACAGCAACCTACTGTACCATGTATATCATGTGGCAGTCTCTGAGGATACCAGTTTGTGTTTCCTGGTACAACACTGAGGGCTTCCCGCATCTCTTCTGTGTTCAGCGGTCGACGGGCAACCATGACAATTTCGAACAACTTCAACTGGTACTTTATATCGCCTTGCTGAGCTTTTGCAAGAATTGCGGAATATATCTCTGACAGACCGATGGGAAGGTTTCCATGGACAGATCAGCTTGAAACTGTGAGATGGCCTGGCCGAGTCTGACCTCGGGCTTGAGTCTGCCGGCGTTGACCAGAGCACTTGCCATTTCGGCGGCCGTGGTCAAAAGCAACTTTCGTTCTGTGGGACACGCGGTCTGTTATAAGAGAAGCTGTCAGCAAAATATCAGTCAAGGCAGACTCCTAACCGTGGACGCCGCAGCCTTTGGCACCATCCTTGTCGGTCACGGGTCAACGCATCCAACGGGCAGGGACCCCGTACTGTGTGCAAAGCCACCTGGCATCCCACAAAAGGCCGAGCAGAAACGGCGCTGCAAAAGAGGTAGAGTCAATGGCATCAGAAAAGCCCTTGGGTTCATCATCTTGAGAATAAGCCAACTGCGGCGCACCGGCCACGGTCAAACAGTAACGTAAAAAGATGTTGAGTTGTTTCTGCACACTGGTTTGCAAATTATGCCAAGACGCTCGAAAGGCTGAGGAAGTCGTGCATTAAGAAAAGGCGTCTGTCAGCATCAAGGCCCAAAAAGAAAAAAAAGCAAAGTTTGTTCTCGTATCAAGTCGATGCTCATATGAAGCGAAGACTGAAGAAAACAAGTAATGCCCAAGCCTCCCACCAATAACCAAAGAGATGAAACGCAGCATGATAATTTGCTTTTTGGCCGTCCAATTGGTGAAAAAGCTGAGATAGATTGAGGAAGGAGTCCGGTGTTGAAGTCCAATGGTTGAAAAGAGCATGAAGTAGGGAATGGCAGGTGCGAGTATCGGCCGGGGCCGGGAGTCACGTTACCTCGAATAGTTAGGAATTACCTCGACAGTGGTCGAAGTCAAGATCTTCTGCGAATCGCAGGTATTGTCAAAACAAGTCTATTAAGTATATCTGAAATCTATAATATATCCACTGTCTCAAGAAATGGTCAAGCCTCCTCCTTCCCCTCCTCCTTGCCTTCCTTCCGCGTCTTCCAGAAGCTCTTCGCCGCATAAATCACACTAATCCCCAGCCCCAGTCCTCCAAGGCCGATGGCGAAATACAACGCGGAGCGGTACCCCTTTAACCGATCAGCCTTTGTCTCCCCCTTGACAATTTGGCTCTCGATTGTGCCGGCGAAGCCCAGACTCAGCGAGATACTGTAGTTGACCACCGTCGTGACAAGGGAGGCAGCAAGACCTTGATGCTCGCGCGCGACTGCGTTAGATAGCATGAGTGTTGCTGCTGGGAAGGACATGTCCATTCCCCAGGGGATGACGACGAGGGAGACGAAAGTGAGAGCCCAGTATGTTTGGTTTACTGGTGCGATGGTGATGAGGACGGTGCCGACTGTAAATGCCGTGAGGGCCATGCACATGATCAATGGTGGGCGGATGCGCGACATGAGGAAGCCCGTGACGAACGCCGCAATGAGACCTGATATACAAGGAGGGGTGAACTGTGCTGAGGCAAGAAGAGGCGTTGCCTCGCGGATGTCGATGATGAAGCGCCAGCTGTAGAAGATCCATGTTCCGAAGCAGCCCCAGCCACAGGCGACGCAAGCCAGAACGAACGAGACATCTGTTGAGAAGGCGTGGAAGGGGATGAGTGGGTGTTTGGCGTAGTTGAATTCGATCCAGAAGAATGCGGCTAGGAAGAGGGCGCCTAGGATTAGAAGTACAATCACGTAGGGTTCCGCCCAGGTGACGGCTGGTGCTTGGTTCCAGGCGACATTGACCAAAACTAAGCCCGTGATACCGGTAGAGGCGCCAGGGATGTCAAGGGCTATCCAAAGGCTTTCCTTTGGGGTGTTGTGCCGGATGGGTGCGATGACAACGTATCCGATGCCGGCGCAGGCGAGCGAGCAAATGCACATAGACCAGTATGTCCAGGGCCACCACGCTAGTTGGGAGAAGAGCGCGGCAAAGACTCCACCGATGATCGCGCCGTTAGGAGCCGTTGCGCCGAACAGCGCGAAGATCATATCCTTTTTCTTTCCCGGCGCATACGTCGCGCCTAGAATCGCCAGTCCATTTGGTAGAAGCATCGCTGGTCCAAGTCCTTGGAGAACGCGCGCAAAGATAAAAAGAACCTTGTTCGAGTATACACTGACTCCCGCGACAAGCGACCAGAGCGCCAGCCACAGGAATCCGATAACAAACATCTTCCGGTATCCAAAGAGATCTCCGCAGCGACCAAAGACGAGGATGAATGTGCCCACGGTAAGCGAATACCCAGCCAGGAACCAAGACAGATCAGCCTGCGAGGTGATCCCGAAGCTCTCGCCAACAATGTCGAGCGGCGAGAGACATATGCCGACGTTGGCCTGTGTGATGAATTGCGACATGCATACTATAACAACGAAGACGATTTCGCGCGGAGTGGAAAACGAATCGGCGATGGACTGGTTCGTTTTCGTCTTCTCGAGGTTGTTCTGGTCGTCGTTGGAGTCGCCATTGTCGAGCGAGTTCTTCTCGATTTCGCGTTCCTCGTCCATAGCGGCGGTATCCAGCCCAGCTGGAATCAACTCGACCTTCAGAATACCAGCTTGCTGTCAAGTTGACTTGAAACACCGTCGAGACAGGAGTGACGAGAGGAGACAGGGGGCAGCTGAGGAAAATAAAATATTTGACCAAGCCGAGGATCCACAGCACCGTCGCAAGCTAAGATAAGACTGACGTCTCCATTTTATAGATCTAGCCTTCCTTGGTTCTTAAGGAATGGGCTCGTGGTACCGCGGGTTCAGGAATCCGACGCCGGGGCCGGGGTGGCCATGAACTCATGATGCGGTGATGGTTGAGTTGCTTGCTTCTTTATGCGGCGTTCCGCATTGATATTGGGACTGGCCAATGACGAGTTTAAAGTCTATTTTGCAGATTGATAAGAGCGGAAATGAGTGACAGGCTTGGTGCCAACGGGGGTGGGACTAGGAGCTTGCTGAGGGAGAGTAGGAAAGGGAAAGAAGCCCAGCCGGATTCTGGCGGCCGGTCTGTTCCGTATATCCGGTACGTGCTCCACATTTAACCACTTTGAGTCGGGCCGACCGAGTTCGACTGCCTTAGGCCGAGCTTCATCCCGTATATCCGTACGCTATTCCGCTTTGACGGTTCGTGCAGGGCTGAAGTAGACCACCATGTTCCATTCTTTGTTGTCTCCACGATTCGTGGCGTTGTTTGAGGCGGAGAAAACTACTCTATCAGTTCAGGATCTCGCTCAATAAGCCGACAGCATCTAGATCTTCAATTATCTAACAAGCAAGGGTCTTAAGATAGCCTTGGGCATTATATCTGATCTTACGAGGCTTGGCGCAAACTATAACTCCGAGTCGTAATCCATTGATCATTGCATCAAGAGATGTAATAATCAAGTCGTGTCGACCCTACGGAGAATATCCTGTGTATGCGCTGGCAGAGAGCACGTCATTCTATGAGAATGGTTATTGCTTTTTTGCGCCGTCTTCAGGCGAACAGTTACACTGGACGTTGTATATTGCGTACCCCCAGCATTCGCTTTGCAGATTATTGAATCACTGTCTCGAGCGAGCAGGTATCGCTTTGTTCACTCTGCTACACATCGGGCACGTAAGGTGGCTCTTTGGGTTTTCGAGCCGCTGGCTTATATCAAATTCCGACATTCGAGGCTATTTGTTGTTACATCCATGACTGTTGCTTCAGCGACTATAAAGTGCAAGACAAAAAGTTATAGTATATTACGAGCTTGTTCAGACTGGGTATCATTATCATCATTGAATTCATTATAGCTGGCTGTCAAGATGCTAAATATCCCCCTACCGGGATTCAGTCCTATGTAGGATTTAATTATAATATCCTCCTTGATTCTCGACCTTCACTTCGGTCATCTCAAACAGGTAAAAGAGCTCCAGGTCGCTGGATGCTGCTGCGCCGGCGCTGAATTCGGTCGGTTTCTCATAGCCACCAACCAGCTATTGATGGCTCCCTTGCTTCATTCCGCAGCGGCGACTTTGGAGTCCACGTTGGGAGCTTGAAGAGCGATAGAAACGTGGTCTCTTGAAGCCCAGCACATGGAATGTATGCACCCGGCAAGGAGAGCGCCACGAAGAGCCAAATCAGACCGCCACCCATCCGAGCGCCATGAATCCCAGAAGTCGTAGAGCCATTTCATTGTATCATCCATCCCAGGTATCAAAATCAATCGTCCCCCGCCTCAAGACAAACATCCGCCATCCGATCAATTGCCTTCTCACGGACCTCATCCTCAATCCAGCCTCTTTCCACCAACCTCCTCAACGAATCCCCCACCCAATTCTGACAGTTCCAATCGAGGTCCAGCCTTCCATTCCGTATCGGTGTGCGCGTAACAGTTTCCACAATCGAGTCCTTGCCGATATCCGTGGCTATCTCAGTAACGGGTACGACCTTTGCGAGTATTCCAACAGAGGCAGGGTCAACGTCGACGTTGTGCGCGAAACGGAAGAGGCCTGGGCAGCCGACGACGTGCAGGATGCTTCGTTGGCCGGAGGCGAAGTGGAAGTAGAGTGCTGTGTGGCGGTATTCGGTGTAGTCGAGGGGGTCGCCTTTGTAGATTAGGATGAAGAGTTTTTGGGGCATGGCGGTGTTGTTCTCGGACGCGCGGTGCGAGGACTCGAAGTAGCTAGTTGATAGACTCGAAATTCGGTATTTGAAGGGATTTGTGATGGTGTAAGGCTCTGAATCTGGGGAGGAGTTGGTTGAAGATCGACTGGATCTTCAGGTCGCGATCGGCGGGGAAGTGAAGAATGAACGAAGAAAGGTTCCTGGTCCTGGCGATGACCTCATCCAAACTTACTCGTTTGTGTTGTTTACCTCCTGAACAAATTGACAGAGCTGCTGCTTCTTCCTCACATCTGCTCTATCTGAACACTTATACACCTTTATAATTGAAAATGTCCAACCCAGTCCCATACCCCTTCACCTTCCCCTCTGCACCTCCAATGACGTCACCCCCCAACAGCCGCGGATTCATCCCCTCGCCGCAAACCTCCCACATTCGCACGCTCTGGAAATCCGCCCACGCAGACAAGTCCAAGATCCTCGCGTTCCCATGCAGCTACGATGGTCTCTCCAGTCGCCTCGTCGAGGAGGCGGGCTTCCCCATGCTCTTCCTCTCCGGGTTCGCGGTGAGCAGTTCCCACGGCCTCCCGGACACGGGGTACATCGCCATGGCGGAGATGTGCGATAAGATCCAGGAGACGGTGCGCATCACAAAACTTCCGGTTATGGTCGATGGGGATACGGGGTATGGGAGTCCGATGAATGTTAGACGGACAGTGGAGAGTTTTGCGGCTGCGGGGGCCGCGGGCGTTATGATTGAGGATCAGACTTGGCCGAAGCGTGAGATTCCTTACCTACTTTTCAGCTGTTGGTAAATTGGAGGTTAATATGTTGTGTTTACTCTGTACAGGATGTGGCCATACGAAAGGAAAATCAGTCGTCTCCCGCGGCGAAGCCTACGCCAGGATCCAAGCAGCCTGCGACGCGCGCGACGAAGGACGCGACATATTCATTCTTGCGCGGACCGACGCGCTCATACATGGGTGGGATGAGGCTATGGCCCGTGCACATGAATTCAAGCGGATAGGCGCGGACGCGGTATTCGTTGAAGCATTGCCCGATCGAGATGCGATGCAGCGGTGCGTTGAGGAACTGGATATGCCGATGCTGGCGAATATAATTGAAGGCGGGATGACGGAGAATTTATCTGCGAAGGAATTGGCCTCTTTGGGCTTTGCGGCTGTTGCGTATCCGTGGACGCTTGTTGCGGCGAAGATCAAGGCTATAAGGGAGGCGCTGGATGGGTTGAAGAGGAGTATGCTTGATGATGCGCCGCCGCCCATGATATTGGGGTATGATGAAATGTGTGAGGGAGTCGGATTTAAGAAGTACTGGGTGAGTTTGCCTTCTCAATTCTGGGGAACTGGTCTGACTGTATAGGATTTGGAAACGCATTATGAATACGATGAGAACGGGCTGGTTAATAAACCCGAATAGACCGAACGTTGGCGGGTATCTAATATATAAATAGAACATGCCGAATCCATCATAACGCTCCCAATGTCTAAATATACTAACTTTCCCGGTTACTGCCTACTAAACGGTGATCGGCTAGGGAGTTATGCGAGGCATAATCTTTCGGTGTTTTGGGTGATAACGAGGTGCTACAACTATCGAGCCTCAACCTCGTATCCCTCGCCCAGTACTTTCAATCTAGTATGCAGGCCGAAAATCAGTATGCATTTGCTCTCTTGCGATGTCTATCTGAGGCCTTCGTACTTTCGATCACGTGGTCCAGACTTCGGCTTCCTCCTCTTCCTCTTCCTCTCCATCACCCCAATCTTCTCTCCCACTCATCACTAAATATCCACTTTAATTCTTTCTAAACCCTTGTCAGGCCTTCATTCAATGCCACTCGTCCAATTGCATCTGGAGAATGATTCTGACAGAACTTAGCGGCGAAAAACCAGGACCCAGCACTATGTTGCAGCGGCTGAACAACGAGCTGAACATCAAGCTTGCGAAGATCTGCAACGCGACCGATTACCAACTGTAACGCAATCCTTATTCTGCACATTCCTTGCTCTCTAACTCACTTCGGTAGTGATTTCGGCCAAGGCGTGACGTTCGGCTGGGCATTGGTGGCACAATGGCTCGTCCGAGGCTGAGCTCGTATTCGCGGAAAAGGGCTGCCTAGGGTCCAGATCATAAGCGGCTCATCTCTAGAACAAATTTTTATGATCCCCACGCACTCGATTTCGTTCTTCAGGTTAAGGAGCTTGACCTCGTTCGCTTGTCGTGACGCTGATTAAGGCCACCATGGACATGGAGACGGGATACGGACGAGACATGTATTCTGACTTCCTCGTATCTTCTCCGATCTATGCAAGCCCGCTTCCCCGTCAAGGTCTGCTGACAGATACTACGTCAATGCCGGTAGGCACTACATCCTCAGCTTTGGCTCCCGTTCCCCGTACGAACCGCGTCAAACGACCACATACAAAGTCCCGTCGGGGATGCTACAGCTGCAAGTCCCGAAGGATTAAGGTACGGCGACAGCAATACCCAGAGCCTTGAGCTAAGTGGACCAGTGCCAGGAGACCAGACCAGCGTGCGCAAACTGCGTACATAAAGACCTCGACTGTGTTTATCCAGTCAAGGTCCGAGCAGAGGAGCCGACGCCTGACCGAACGCAAGAGCAAATGCAAAGACAATCACCGTCAAAATCATCCAAAGGCTCCTGTGCAACCCTCGCATTCTCTTCTGAAATATCGGTCACGCCTTTCACTGGCGATGACTTGCGATTCTGGCACCACTTTCTAGTCGACGCACGGCCTCATCTACCATTCGGCGATGAGCAGAACTGGTTATCCACAGTTCCTGCATTTGCTCATGATGTACCTCCTACCCTCTACTTACCCTTTGCTCAGCGCATACTAACAAATACAGTGCCCTCACCTCCTCCATGCAATGCTCTCCCTCGGCGCTTCCCACTGCACTCTGATTGCTCCTCGCGCGAATCAATTCGCCCCCGCCGCAATAGCATACCGCGGTAAAGCCATCAAATCCCTCAGCACCGTCCTGGCCAAAGGCAACGAGTGCACGGTGTCCGAAATGGACGGCGCCCTGGCCACATGCTACACACTTACCTTCCAAGCACACCAGATGAGCGACGGCGTGGTCGATTTCGCGGTCATGGTGCGCGGGTGCGGGCTCGTTACCGGGTGGTACTTCGCGAAGCAAAGAAAGAGTCGGATCTTTAATCTCCAGTCCCGAGAGGAAATGAATGATATGATTATGGAATGGTTGCCGCCAAACCTAGAGGCGATGCATGATGCCGGAATGATAAGTACTTGTCTTCAGGAGCTGGAGAAGTTGCAACCGTTCCTTCAGAGTCCTGCCCTTTTCACCTTCTACGCCCTCCTCCACTCAGCATACGAGTCCCTCCTCCTTTCCCAACGGCACGCATTCGCCCAACTGGTTGCTATATACGATTCCTGGGCGATAATGGAGAATATTGAGTTCCTCACTTTCATCGCGCCCGGAAACCACATTTCCCGCGCTCTATTCATCCACTATGTTACCTTCGACGTCCTCATGCGACCCGTGTATGCAGAACTCGCGCGCGAACGAAATATATCGAGTCATGGTGGGGGCGGATTTCTGATATATCGCTGGGCGGAGGGAATATATGCTGCTTTACCGGGGTCGTTGAGGAGTGCTTTGAGTAGGCAGATGATGTTGCTTGCGATGGTGCTATTGCCGCAGGTGCAGGTGAATCGGGGATATCCGCAGTGGGAGAGGGAGTTGGAGGGTTTTGTGCGGTGGTTAAGAAAGTGGGTGCCGCGTGAGGTACTGGAAGAGGATGGTGCTTCATGATTGATGGAATGTTCAAGAAGGTATTATAGACTGCGGTCGTATTCGTTTGAAACAATATCATGCGGGCGAAGAATAGTTATGGTTTGAGGCGGTGTTCAAGCTTTCGGTGGTACGAGACCAGAAACATATATTTGCGGGTAACAAGCTGCCCAACTACCCCCGGCCCCCAGCAAACTAGGTTAAAAGTCTTATCACCGATCGCGCGGCACCAGTATGCCTGAATGATTTTCGTTCTCGTTGGAATTAAGTAATATACAATTGACAAACGTGCGGAGTCTGCGGAATCTGCATCGTTCCCCTGAAGCACGAATTGTGTCGCGCCGATTGCTATATCTTAGTCTGAATGGCGTGATGGGTGTAGCCGACGGCGCGAGGTATTTTGCTGTACAACATAGCTTGTTGACTGGCCGAGCGCTCGAGTGAATGTAGAGCTAATCAGGAAAGCGTTGAGATCAGCCCGAGCATCATTTATGTTATTCCTCTGTGGAGGTCATTGGTTTTTGCTCTGCGGTTATTATGACCAAGGTTGTCATTCCTGGTGTGTACTCCGGTCGGGCCATCGCTTGGAAAATTGGCAAGATAACTGGTCTCCACAACCACTCAGCTCTTGCAGCGATCAATTGATAGCCGCCGACGCAGCCGAGACGATGACGGAGTGGTATAAATCACCCCTCACACCAGGTCGCAATCTCTCCAACTCGAATTTCAAAATAAACCAAAGCAAAATGTCTTCTACAGTTACAGCCACAGAGACAGTCCCTATTCACCTCTTCCCCGACGGTCTCAAGACCTCGGGACAGCATGAGCCTGACTGGTCGCTGCTCCGACCATACGAGGACTTCCCCAAGCAGATGACCGGCCCTACAGTCTGGGATGCAGCTGACTACCGTGATGCTCCTGAGAAGTGGACGCACTCCTTTACGGATGAGGAGAACGCAGAGATTGGTGCTGCTGCGGATTCGTTTATTGAGGCGGGCACACCCTTGACTGGTATCACAAAGGCGAGGTTCCCGCTTCCCAAGTTGGAGAAGAGAATGAACGAGCTGCGAGAGGACCTCCTTAATGGAAAGGGGTTCTTCCGCTTCAGGAACCTTCCCGTTCGAGAATGGGGACTCCACAAGTCTGCTGTTGCTTATATGGGTCTTGGGACGTATCTTGGGTACTTTGTCAGCCAAAACGGACGTGGCCATGTCCTTGGGCATGTCAAGGATCTTGGTGAGGACCCGACCCAGACTTTCAAGGTCCGTATCTATCGGACGAACGCTAGGTGAGTCACGTCAACATTCTGATTGCGAATATCCCTGACAAAGTTGTAGACAATTCTTCCACACCGACGCCGGGGACATGGTCGGTCTCCTGTGCATCGCCAAGTCACTCTCAGGTGGCGAGTCCGACATCGCCTCGACTCAAGCCGTTTACAACAAGTTGCAGCGTGAGCACCCCAACGTCGTAAAGACCCTGGCATCGCCAATCTGGTACTTCGACCGCAAAGGCGAGGTATCTGAAGGACAGGAACCGTGGTACCGAGGACAAGTGCTGTGGCTCGAAACAGGCGACAACGCACGAGTCTACGGCAAATTCGATCCAAACAACGCGACATCGCTGGCGCGCTTCAACTCTGGACCTGATGCGAAGATTCCTCCGCTCACGGATGCGCAGTTGTATGCCATGGAAGTCTTGGAGGAAACTTGTAAGGAGCTGTCGCTTCACATGATTCTCGAGCCGGGCGACATTCAGTTCTTGCATAACCCGCACGTCTTCCATGCGCGCACTGCATACACCGACTACCCCCCAGGCTCGGTTGACGAGGAAGGAAAGCCAAGACCACAGAGACACTTGATGAGGTTGTGGTTGGCAGTGCCACAGAACGAAGGCGGATGGAGGATTCCATTTGCTGATGCAAATAACAAGAAGAGAGGTGGAATTCAAACCGGAGATCAGCCACCAAAATGTCCCATTGATGCAGAATAAGCGATGTTCATGTATATACCAGATCACGAGTTGAATGGAAATTGATTCCTCCAAGATAACTGATTCTGTCCGTCACTTTGCAGGTGGGTTCCACCTACCCAAGGGTGCAATCCCGTATGTTCAAGGCCAGAGTCCATGGCCGTCTCTGCGGGCTGCCAGGTCCAGCCTAAGTCCGATGTGAACAACATCAACTCATCGGCTCCTGTCAATGTTGGTGGTGGCGATATGTCAAACGGAGCTGCACTTGTCCCAGAGGCAATACGCTCCGGTGCATGTCGCTCGGGTATAGTTCTGCGCGCCATGCGGTAGATAGTGAGAGGATTCAAAACGTAATCAGGAGCGCTCTGAGCCGGTACGCCTGGTGGACTTTGCCTTCCCTCCTCGGCGTCTGGAGGATACGGATCGTCGGGGACAATGTTCCTGCGGGTGCTGCTTATCTCGGCCGCGGATCCTAGAAGCCTCAGCATGGCTTCTGCGAGATGGCACTGTAGACGGTTAGCTGTAACTCGACTAGCATTTGCTTTACATACTAGTCGCTCAGAAACCGCATTCAACGGCTCCATTGCTTTTAGCGCACGGATATTGCTCTGCAGATAAGGAATGGTTTCCACGACCAGGTCCTTACTACTTTGCTCGTGGGGGTCAATAAGTTGAGTCAGATAGTACATCATTATGCGTGAGCTGTCATAGGTGATAGTTGGCAGCCAGGTGTCCGATAGATTATGCGGTCCGTGTCGCTCCGCTTCGCCGATGATCCTCGCCAGGGCCTTTGCCGCCTCGTACAAGTCAGATCGCATCTTCTGAAGGAAGTCTTTCTGCTCTGGAGGGAACTCAATAGCGGAGCGCAGCTTGAACACAGCCGGCGCGCCTAAGCGGTATAGGTCGCACAGCGTCTGATAGTGCGAGCAGTGGAGAAGCACCAGTGCTCCTAGTTGGGAGGACGCTTTGTGCATGTAAATCGTGGGTGTGGTGAACTGGAGATTTTCCGGGAGCGAGTCGTACCAGTCCCAGCAAGCTTTGTCCAGAACCGCGAATTCCGAGTTTGGAACCCAAGGTGAGATAGCTTTATCGAGGTGCTTGATGTAGCGAAGAACTTGTTTCCGAATTCGAATATGCTGGATAAAGTAGGCCATGATGCCGAGGTTCTCATCTGGATTGACTGGTATCGACTCTGGTCTAACAAAACCTAGGACAGGGCCATCCAGGGTACGCGTAATGCATGGATCTGCTTGGAGAAAGCTTCTCTCGTTACATGGAAGCTGGATTTTGATATCTCTTTCTTCGATCAACATAAGTTGATCAACACCACTACCGAGAAGGGCATCGGTGACGAAGCAACTCCACATGAGCCGGCGACGGGCTTCTCGGACAGAGGCGGAAAGGCCAAGTTCCTCGCAAAGTACATCTGTTGAATATTCGAGATTGATCTGTAACGCTTGAGCCATCCGCGCAGTGATACCCCCGAGCATAAATGCCTGAGCAAAGTTACCCACTCGCAGTGCGTAGTCGTATAGCAATTGAGAAGCCATGAGGTTGTCGACGGAAATCTTGTCTAAATCTCCCAAGACAATGGTATACGCTATCTCTCCCCATTGAAACCCTGCTTGCAGTATAAACTTTGGCGATAGCTTTTGGCTTGTGGTATCATAATTCAATGCGTAAAACCTGGTCAAGTTAGAAAGACCGGAGAGGCTACAAAAAAGGAGCTACTAACTGGGCACCCAAGGCACAGACGACATAGATTAGTGCGGTTGGCTTGTTTTCAGAAAGCTCTTCGTCTACCCTTTGCAGGAACGAGGGTGGGTGTAGAAATGCGAAACATCGAATAGGGTGAATGTGAGAGAAGTAGTTTTCCACCAACACTGCCACTTTCGCTTTGTCGGGAAGATCAGGAGACATGAGCCTAAATGACTGTTAGCTATATTCAGCCATAGAGGATCTGGCATTTACCATGTCAACGACGATGGTGCCGCCTCGGGATCTTCCTGAGGTTCCTCTTGGGGCGCCGGACTTGGTTCCTCGGCCGGAGCATTGTTTGCCAGACGCTGCGGCCATGCAGGCTCAACATTATCCCCGTACTGACATTGGACATTCTTCTCCCGACATCTAGAGCAAGTAGGTTGTTCACCCGAGCACTTGACCCTTCGTGATCGACAGTCGACGCAGGAGCGGTATGTCCGCGGCGGTCTCCGCGGAGAACCGGAAGGCTGACCAGTTGAACGGCCGTAATCAGAACACTCCAGCTGGAGCCTTTCACAGTTGAGGCAGCCATTGGGACGCTCGTCACATTTTACCTGCGAGATCTGGTCAATGAGTCTACTCGACGCGTTTGCTTCAGTGGCTTACCTTTCGCGCACGGCAAGTTTTGCACCCTGAAAAAAACCAGTGAGATAGTTCTTGTGGTAGAAAAATAAGTGCTCACCAGTCCTAGAGCGCTTTTTACGACCCAGTTGTTGGGATTGAGGCTGTAGTGAGTCCATGTTGAGTGTTGACAACGGAGCGTCGGTTGCGGGTCGCGTCATTCTCAAAGTCACGTTCCCGCGCTTTCCTTTGACTTCCTGGAAGACAACAACACCTTTACCTCTACCACCTCTAGCTGTCTTCAACGTACGTCTACCCTGCCTAGACATTCTAGACAATTGACATTATGATGGGGGTTGATTCTGAAAGCTAATACCTACAGACCATCTATGCTACGACCTTCGCTTCCCACTGACTACGACAACCTCGATGACCTTGCTACCAGACTCACAATTCCGAATTTCCTTTGAATCGCGGTCCGGACATTCCGTTACTAGACCAATTGAAATTGCGATGAATTGCCGACATTGTTGTCTGGGTATGCGACGAGGTCTACTGAAAGTCGGTCATCGGACGGGGAAGGAAGGCTGAACGCTTCACATCAACTGTTCAACGGAGGACGACGAGAGAGCCAACCAAGATGCATTGGGGTTGTCAGGAACCAGAAACTCAACGCCGAGCGGAATTAGGTTGCGTTGCTGGATTACTCAGTATGATGGTCGAGTCCTCGATGTCCGCGTCGCCCCCCGATGGCATCAACCCACAGTCGTAGCAGACACCGCGTCAACGTCTTTCGTTTGCCTCTAAGCGTTTGGGGAGGAATCTTCATTGAACGGTCTGTTTTTCTATGTGCCGCCCCTCGCATTGAACCCTTAGGCATTCAGACTTGACCTAGAAACCAGGTCAGACTGATCTCAGAATTTGTGGCGCATCAGTATGCAACATGTGCTCGTCGCCATCAGCCACCTCTTTACTTCGGTGCGCCAAGCTTAGGTTCTTCAGAATCCTTCGGGTCGCAGCCACCACTTGCGACACCCTCAAAGTCTACTTTGTGTCTAGACCATGGCTCAACCTTCCCAGGTCTAGACTTTCCGAGCATGAGTGGATGGAAGTGGAGAGCCGCCGGTCCGCCAGAAAGCTACTTGCCTCCGAGTTTTCATTAATTCCATGGCCATGTTGCTGATGCCTTTGGTTCTTGCGTGGAGAGCTACCCGGCGGGTCGAGCACGAGGGTTGTTGCGTGGAGGCGTTCTTGTCGACTTCTCGCATGCCATTCGTCGGTATCCGATTATCAGCCGAACGCAGGTATCAGAAGATGCCAGAAAATAGCCTCGGTGCTCAATGAGGCGACGGGCATCAGAACCCTAGGACGCGGCTAGCTGCCACCAAATATCGCCTTACGCTGCCGAATACCGACCACTTGGCAGCTCTCGTGCGACAGTAGCCTGGGGTACGAACCACAGGCAGTCCCCCGATGGGATGCTAGACGACAGCACAGTGGGACTGGCGCGTCAACAGGGTTCGGCCAGCGCACATACCCTCTGGAGCAAATGGAGTCCGCACATACCAGGCAGTGGGGATATCGTTGTACCCGAAGATTTTTATCGTGATCCAGTATCGTCGAAGCTGTCAAGATCTAGCTTACAGCCGATGCAACTTCAAGCAGATGTTGTGCGAAAGTGGGACAAAAAACGCGACTTGGCGCCATTCTTGCTTGCTCAACGGCCGACTTCCTTTTTTTGCTCAACTGTTCCATGGTACTAGAATAAACCCACACCACAACTATTGACATTTACTGTGTGGAAAGCAATTGCATTGGCTGAAATATAGTCAAAAACTGGTTCTGCTCCTGGTCCAGACTTGGCGACCCGCGGTCAAAGTCTGAACTTTGTTCTCTTTCTAACACCACAAGCAGCCTCGTTTCATCTTCGCTGCCTCTTTATGCGACATATCCATTGACAATGCGCCCATAATGACAAGGATACTCCCAATATAACGTCCAATAGTATGCAAGATATGCAGTCAAACAGGCAACCTTTCTTTTTCCGCGGCGTACGTCACCTTTGGCTGGGATGGACCAAGAACCAGTGTGAGTGGAGGCAAGAATAGTACCCACTGCGCCTCGACTCTGGACACGCACATCCATTCCTAGCTAGGCATCTCTTGGAGTGCAGTCTTGGAGGCTTCTCAAAAATAGGCCCTAATCAAGAGTCCAGACTTTCAGAATTTGGCAGTTTCTTCTTCCGGCTCTACTCGACACATCTGAATTTTACTGCTGCTGCTGCTGTCTTTCTTTCAGCTCTTTCACCGTCTTTTAGAATAGCAAAGTGCTGATGTGGCAATGCAACGACAGATTTGGAACACGCCCAATACATTGTCAATGGGTACGCATTTCCTGGCTGGTGTTACCCTTTCCAGATCTCGGCACTCGCAATCGAGCCTAATAATGGGGGTCCGATTCTCACCCGAGGCGGGTCCAACCAACTACTATTGTTCAAGTTCCTTATTCAGGTACTGCATTTCAGACCAATGGCAGTACATACGACACTGTTTGTGGACCTCTAGCCAAGATCAATGTGGCCAATGGCAATACTTTGACGGTGTTCCTGCCAATCACTGTGGTACCTGACGCTCTTCGCTGACGGTTCCTGGTTCCTCGCCTTTGCATTCACAACCGGTTAACCACAAACCTGACTTACGCACGCTTTGTCCCACGGCAGTCTGGAACACGGTCGTCTAAATCGCCATAATGGCGGGCCGAAAGGGAGATGTGGTGGCAGCTGTGGGGAGTGCTCTGCTGCTCTCAAAGCTATAAGAAGAGGTCAACCTCCCCTGCATTTGCATCTCATCCATCAAACAGTTGCTTGCAACAGACATTCCTTTGACTATCATTCTTTTTGTTATCTTGTGTAACTCTACTTCTTTTCAGACTTGACTTTTACCTTTCGCTTGACGCGACCACACTCTCTCACAATGCAATTCTCCAAGACTCTTATGCTGCTGGCAGCCCTTGCCACCTCCACACTCGCCCGCCCTGAGGGCCACGAGCGTCGTCAAGCTTCAGCTTCAGCTACCACCACCTCCACTCCTTCTTCCACCTCCAGCGCCAGCTCCTACTCTACCTCTGGCTTCGGCGCTCGCACCGCCAACTCCGGCTCCGGCAACACCTACCAAGGCAACGTCGGCTCTCCCTGGGGCAGCAACATCATCGAGGTCTCCGAGTCCGACGCCCAGAATTACCAACACGTCGCCAAGATTTCCGGACAGAACACGGAAGCCTGGGACGTCATCTTCTTCAACAAGTACGGCCCCAACGGCCTCATGGACGGCTGGTTCGGCTTCACCGCGCTGAAAGTATCTGTCGACGCCGGCGAGACCAAGTACGTTGCCTTCGACGACGACACCAATGGCGGTTTCGCCGCTGCCCCCTCCGGCGCCATGCCCCTTGACATCTCCGGCGGCTACGCCTCTACCTGGGGTGAATTTGACTTTAGCAGCTCCGGCAACGGCGGCTGGTCTGGCTTCGATGTCTCTGCTATTACTGCCCAGAACGCCAACAAGGATGTCCAGGGTATGCGCATCTGCGAGGAGGCCAGTGGTACTTGCTCTAGCATTACCCCCGGTGCTGCCTCTGTTGACAATGCCTACACTGCTGCTGAGACTGATGTCGGTGGTATTGGCGGTAACATCTCTGGTGACCGCCAGATCATCCTTGATGTCACTATCGACTACCAGGGCTAAATTACAGTCCTAAAAAGTTTGCGACATCTTTCAGATGTATAGACCGTTGATGATTATGACTTTGTTATGACCTTCTTGTATATAGATTATACCATGATTACTTGATTCCCAATATATGTTTGACATTACTAGTTTATTTTGCCTTCAATCAGTAAAACTAAACCTTTCGCGCAACTTCTTGTAAAGAAAAAGAATGGGGTAAACCCATCAAAGCACTATGCATCTTCGTTATACAGCTTACTAATTTATGTTTCAGTTATGCACTTATGCAGCCACCAAGCGTCGACGTCACACCCTAACAGAAACCCCGAAATCCTTCGGACTTTCAGTTCAATCGCCTCCTTTCATTCGTGCTGCGTTTCTGCGGAGAATAATACACTTCTGGATCCTGGCCGTGTTATCAGTATACAACTATCAGCTCCGAAGATGTTCGGACTTTTTACAACTACAACTACTATTGTGAGTCTGGTGTAAATATGGTGGCAGAATGAGAATATAAATATCATCCTCACAACCTCCCATATTTAGGTATATCATGACAATCAACTCAACCCTATTCCCTTTTTGCAACCATAACCTTCGCAACCTGTCCTAAGAACAACCTTCAGACAAAATGCCAATCTGGCTAATAACAGGAACAACATCCGGCTTCGGCCGTGAATTCGTCTCCCAACTCCTCGCGCGAGGCGAAAAAGTCATCGCTACAGCGCGAACCATTTCCAAAATCGCTGATCTAAAGAATCTCAATTCCAATGTTGCGGTGCTTGAATTAGATGTTACGTCTTCGCAGGATGAACTCAATGATAAGGCGAAGGAGGCGATTGAGATCTTTGGGGGAGTCGATGTCTTAGTGAACAATGCGGGATTCACGCAGTTCGGGTTTTTGGAGGAGATGAAGTACTTGCCCTTCCCTCTAACCCCGATAAATCTATGCTGATGACCGTCAAGTGAGGATGACTACCCAACCCAATTCGCAACAAACCTCTTTGGCCCCGTGAATCTAACCCGCTCGTTCCTGCCCCACTTCCGCGCAAGAGGGTCCGGGGTTATTGTAAACATTGGCTCTATGGCTGCGTGGGAGACGACCCCTGGTCTCGGGGCTTATTCGGCTTCGAAGGCTGCGTTGCGGTGTATGCCATGATTCCCCACCCTACTCTCCAATCAATCGTTAAGGTACTGACAGTGTTGCTAGACGCAACCGAAGCACTAAATCTCGAAATCTCACCACTCGGAATTAAAACCCTCCTCGTTGAACCGGGCCAATTCCGCACTGATCTTCTGAGCCCACAGAATAGCAATTATGCTGAGAGTGGTATACCCGCCTACACCGATTCCAAACGGGAAATATTCGATGTTTTTCGCAATGTGCACTCCAAGCAACGCGGTGATGTGGCTAAGGGTGTAGCGGGGATTATCGATGTTGTGAAGGGTGAGGGGGAGGCGAAGGGGAGGGAGTGGCTGGGGGAGTTGGTGTTGGGGATTGATGCTGTGGAGGGGATTAGGGCTAAGTGTGAGGCTACACTGAACAAGATTAAGGAGTGGGAGGGGGTTAGTTGTTCGACGGATATTGTTGAGTAGGGGTTTACTAGGTGTTGATTCAAGGTTGGAATGGCGAGTCGGGTCAGGGGACGGTAACCTTAATGTTGTTAGCCGCGACAGGGGACGTCCTGTTATACTACTACCATTGCTATGAACCAATACTAGCGCAATATATTTATTATGGGAATTGCTACGCCACGTTAAATCTCTGTAAGATTGAATAGTCCTCTCGGGCCAATCGCATACCCAAGCTCTAGGTCTTGAAAATAACAACCCCCTCCTCAGCAAGCACAGCCCTAACCTCCCAATAAACCTCCTCAGCACCCTTACTAGCATCAATATCCCTAACAATACCCCTCTCACGATAAAACTCCACAACAGGCTTCATATCCCTCTCAAACTTCTTCAGTCTGTCAAGAATACTAGCAGTGGAATCATACCTCATCCCCTCCTTAACCCCCCTGCTCACCAATCTTGGCACAGAATCACTCTCCGGACAAGTAAGATTAAGAACCAATGCCGGTTTACAAATCTTGGCTTCAAACAACTCCGCCTCATCAAGCATCAAAGGAAACCCCTCGATTATAAAAACCTTCTTTCCCTCCTTATAAACACCCTGCACAAGTGCATACCGGAGTAAATCCACACAAAATGCCTTACTACTCGTTTTGCCCTCGCGGACGGATTTCTCTATGTTGGCGTGGTATTTGCTTTCACTCCTGTTCTGGGATTGGTTTGCAAATGAGGTTTCGAGGAGGGCGTGCAGGGGTATGTGTGCGACGGAGGTGTGGCGGGTTGAGAGGAGGGTTGATTGCGTTGCTTTGCCTGTGCCGGGGGGGCCGAGGATGTATATTATTGTGGCTTTTTGGCGCCAGTCGGTGGGTTGGGGCATGGTGTTGGTTGCGATGGTCAAGGTTGGGTGGTTGTAGGGTTCGTTTCGTAGGTACTGATTATTCGAGGAAGAAACGAAGACGAGCTAGAAGAGATTGGCTTTCTTGGATGGTGGTAGATGTATTAGACGCGAACAAACCAAGATGGAATGATCCATTAGAAGGATTTCAAGTGCACATCAGACAAAGAACCTGGAATTCATTGTTATGCTTTGGAGACGAGCGGTATAATGAGTTGAAGGGGACAACGACAACCATGGTACTGCCCTTTGTTGTGAGTTCTCATTCACGCATGGTAATGGGCTATTGGTTCTCCCTGGACAAATGTTTGATTTAGTACTCTGGTCATGTGCCTCGTGCATATCTACAGCACCAGCCACCCCTTGGCAGGCATGAAGCTCCGACATACGTCGGGGATACTCTATGGACCTCGCTTGCTTGCTCTGCATTGGTCCCTGAATCGTAAATAGTATAACATAGCTTGTAATTTTCCTGGAGGTCCTATGTCTCAGATGCCTATTGATGTTTCGATTGCCACTCTCTTCTTCTCGATGATTCTCCCTTCCATAACCACAACCTCGACATGCCCAAGGTCGGGATCAATAGCAAACAAGCGTACTTTCACTCCTCCTGGCTCGGGGTTATTATCATCCCCACCATCGTCATGATCTTTCGTATTGGCGATTCCTCCGATCTTGCGCACGACCGCCCTGACAAATCCCTGTTCTGCTTCTTCAAAAAGCCTCACGTCGGGCCTCCAGTCACCCATTTCGTACATGGTTCCCAATTCATCAACCTGCTCTTCAAGCCAACCGCTTGGGTATCTCGCCAAGTCGTATAGTATCTGCCACTTATCAAGGTTCGGTTGAGTGCTAGGCGTGAATCCATATGTGTATATCGCAGTCCAGTCCCAGAATCCAGGTTGTTCCACGTAGGTACCGTATAGATCAGGGGGCATATTCGCGGTTTCGTCAAAGACTGTATGACCTGAGCCATCTAACTCCACCTCGCATTGCCTCTTCGCTCCGTTTTCTCTGAGATACCGTATGATCTGCGGGAAATCATGATACGCTTCTGCCGCCCGAGCCGGCGGACCCTGCGAGTCTTCATAAACAAGGTTCGCTTCGATAGCCGCGCGTCGCCCAGGGCCAGGCTTATACAAAGACAGCTTCTCTATGTGTTCTCGTCGACCGAGTTCAGCTGAATGGAGGGTTTGGTCAAGTGGTGTATACGGCCTTGCTTTATCCGGGTTCGTGTCGTTGATGCGGGTGTTGAGGCCGAGTGAAAGGAGGAATATCGTAGTTTGGAGTTTTCCGCGGGCTATTGATGCGATCAGGGTTTGGATTGCGCCTGGGTTGGAGAGGAAGAAGTTTTGATATGTTGTGTGGATGCTGTCCTTCTCGTGGGGAATATCCATATTCTTGGTTTTGATGCGCTCTAGGATGGTTATGACGAGATCGTATGTCTCTTGATCGGGGAGCATTGTATTGTTGACTACGTTGTAAAAAACGTCTCGCCCCTGGTCATCGAGTAGAAGTGGCGAGGAACCCTTTTTCAGAAGAAAAAGGCCGCGTCTTGTCGGATCGTCACTTGTGAGGGCGATAGAGAGAGGGGTGGCACCGCGGCGTGTTTGCGCGTTGATAGCGGCCGGTGGATCATGAGCAAGGAGAATCTCACAAGCTTCCTCAAACTCATCCTCAATATGATAGGTGGCTGCAAGGGTGTGGAGGGGTGTTTCCTGCCCGAAGTCGTTGCGGACATCAATATTAGACATGGCGGAGACAATCTGGCGAAGGGCGGGAATGTATTCAGCTCCTGGATAGCTCAGACGGGGACCAATAATGGATGCCCAGCAGTGTAGTATACTGTCTCCTGCTGATATCGTTGCTCCGTTGACCTCTGCCCCAGCAGTTATAAGCGCTGATATGACCGCTCCGTTCCACACTCCTAGAGTTGCAGCGGAAGCAATGGGCGTCGGTCTGGGGTAGATCTTTGACTTGCCATTGAGGTCGGCGCCTGCGTCTACAAGCAACTGAACCAGCTTGGTTGTCAGAGATAAATGCGAGTCCCATTTACCGTGTCTGATCCAGGAATGCCAGACTTGCGGAACAAACCCATGGTATTTGGGCGAGTCCAGTGTCATCATGTGCAGCATATTGTGACCCTTGGAATCAGTAAGAGTCCCGTCTGCTCCACGCTTTATGAGATGTTCCGCCACCTCCAGGTCTCCATACCATGCCGCTAATGCGAGCGGAGTTGTGGCATTATCGGCTTCGTAATATGTGGCATCCACATTGAGCCCGAGATCAATGAGAGCGTCCACTGCCGTGAGGTTACGGAAGAAAGCAGCCCAGTGTAGAGAGGTCCCATGAGGAAGCTCGAAGGGACTATGAGATTAGCTTCCATTCCGAATATCTCAAACCCGAACACTTACTAATGAGTGATTTGGACCCTGTGCCAGAAACCATCGGTGTTTTCACCAACGGTGGGATGGATAACCGCGTTGACGTCGGCACCTGCTGAGATCAACTTCGATGCGATTTGGGATATTGAGCTATCTGGGAGTATAAAGAGCCAGTGGAGAGGAGAAATTCTTGTATGACGTGTTGTGCGAGACGCATCTGCGCCCAAGTCCAGCAAAAGCTCAATTACATCTGCATGGCCAGCTTGGCACGCCTTGTGCAGCGGAGTTTCTCCATTGTCGTTTTCGACATCAATCATTATTTCACCATCCTCAACCAGTTTAATGACAGTGGTTGATGCGCCCAGGGCTGCAGCTGCATGTAAAAGAGTATTCCCTCTCCGATCAACATAGTGGCCGTACTTGCTCTTCCACTGAAGCGCTCGCTCAGCACTTCGACAAGCCTCGACAACATTTGCTTTCTCGAGAAACGGATCGGTGGAAAATCCCCCGTTACTCCGAAAGAAACCAAGGGCTTGCTCCAGCCGCTGAGGGGAAAGAGAATCCTTAGGGGCGAAGAGATACCCCTCCGACACCGCCTGATATAGCCACTGCTCCAGCTCCTCTGGTCCGACCTCCGGTTGCTCACCATGGGCGGTTAATATTTGAGCATAAATAGCCCACGCCGGAGAGTAGCCTCCCGTAGCCGCGTCCGTTATGTAGGACACGAGACGATCGAGGTAGGATGGTTTGGCGCCAGTAATGGCTTGTGCCATTCCAAGGAGCACACTGCCGGGAAGCTCGGTCCCTCCTGCCTTGAATGCCTTGTACTGGGCTTCCAATTCGGCAAGCACGGATGGTGCCAGTCGGTACCAGAAAAGCGGTCCTCTGTTGTGGGTTGGATCGATAGTTCCCGTGCGACGCTCTTTCTTCCTCTGCACCTGGGACAGATATAACCTATAAAGTCAGTCCAGTCTTTCTCTGTCAGAGGTGGAGACTAATGAGGGCTTACCAGGATGCATAAGCCGCAGTGTCCGTTATTAGCAATTGGGGTGTTGGAAGCGGGCGTGTTCTCGGATCCTCAGTCAGGAGCTTTTGAAGAGCCTTTCGAAGTTCCATGCGCATTGCAGACGGAATATCATCTTGCATTATCAGCATCTCGGAGACTGCGCTCGCCGCTGCGTCGGTATCACCTAATGTCACGGGCTTGCCGTCATTCACAAACATAGAAAGAACAGTCATGCCAAAGCTGTACGCATCGAAATGGAACATCAAGTCGGGTGTAAACGAACAAAAGCGACTCAGATTCTTAGTTTCCACTTCAGGAGCTACCCATCCAGGTGTGCCGTTGTAATCAGCCATGGTCAAACCGGCTTCTGAGGTCTCTAAATCAATGCAGACGCCAAAGTCGCTCAGCTTTGCGCGGAAAGGCACCTTGTCGCTCTGGGTTCTAAATACCAGGACATTATCAGGTTTCAGATCTCCATGCACAATCCTCAAAGCATGCAGTGCTTCAATCCCGTTGGCAATATCCAGGCTGAGCTGGTACTTCACATCAACCGAACACTTATTCTCAGCTACAAGGAAGTCTGCCAACGGCATGAGTGCCGCTTCCACAAATAGCACTGGGACCGGCATATCAGCATAGGGATAGTCGTACCCCCATGCAGCCAGGCGAACAATATTATTATGTTGTCGAATCATCGGGTTGCAAAGAGCAAGGACCTCCAGTGCTAGCGTGCGCAGCTGCTTCCGGTATTCTGGTCCTGCAGCGAACTGTAGGTCACCCTTTTGAGAGGATAGGGGTACTTTGACACGCTTCATGACTAGACCTTCATGCATACTTGGTCCGTGGCCGGGATTCTCTTTAAATACAGTAAACTGCCCGCCTTCGCCGATCTTTGTCGCCTGCGAAGAGAGGTTGTACCAGGACTTGAGCGACCATGGGCCATGGATTCCGGTCTGAGCGAGGATTGCCGCAAACTGAGATACTGAACTCAGTTCAGTAGAATTGCCATTTCGAGTTGCGGTTACTGCAGATGCTAAAAAGTCCACAGATGACAGGTGTAAGCTGTCCAGATCGAAATCCAAATTATCCAACCCATCCGCCGATCCGGCCGCCCAGTCTGGCAAGCTGGGAGACAGATCACCATCGCTTATGGAGGAAAGCAAATCAACAAAGTCATCGGACATGGTGGCTGAGTTTGAAAGAGAAGCCGTCTCTCTGGTCGCGATAGATGGAGGGGTTATCTGACCATGCTTATGTCTGAGAAGAAGTGGCGCCTACTAACTCCTTGGCTGCATGATACTATGCCTCGACTGGAGCCTCAGCGCTTTGGACATCCCGATTCTCTATATCATTGGTGGCGCTTGTTGAATTTTCCTAGGTACATGCAGGTGAGTTTCATCTCTTCAGCCTCGTCTCAATCTTCCTGTCATCTCACCCCGCCTCGTCTCACCCCCTTGAAGGAAGGCAAGAGTTCCACCACAAACATGGATATTTACGGCACAGCAGTGACTGCCATAACACAGGCCTACCAGGTCACCGTCTTTATTCAAGGTGTGATATCAGACATAAAGTCCTATGATGAAGATCGCAACGAGGTGCGCGTGAAACTAAACACACAACTCCTGACCCTGCGGGTCTTCCAGCGTGTCTTTGTGCATCCAGACCATGGACTTCTCCTACCAGGGAAAGCCGACCCTTTCATTGCGCAGACTGTGAGCGAGGTCCTGCTCCAGATGCGCAAGACTCTAGCCGAATACGAACTGGTCGCTGTCAAGTACGGTCTTGCGACGAGTGAACCTGCGGAAGCAGACGGTCAACCAAGATTAAAGGACCTGGACGAATACCGCGACTCATTCCTTCAGCGCATAAAGAGCAAAGCGTTGTCACTGAGACTGAAGGGATATGATTGGTCACTGTTTGACAAGAAAAAGCTTCAGAAGCTGGTCGAGGCGTATACGGGATGGTCGGCCAATCTACGTGATATGATGCAGCATTTCTCGCAAGAGTCAATCGCTTTAGCAATGAGAGGGGACGACCATGGACGCGAGACCAGAGCGATGGGGTTCGAGCCTGTGATTCAACGTCAGAGATTGGTTGATGCAGTTGCGCCAGATGAGTTCCAAAGCTTAGATGGTGAAGTGACTATAGTTGAGACAGGAGGGCCAAGTTCAGCAGGTGGCTTTCAATTGGCGACATGGACTCCGTCTGATAGCGCATCGAAAGTGACAGTCATTGCTGAGTATCATGAGTACGAAAACGAGTTGCAAACAGGCGATCTCGACTTCGAAGACATCGTCAAACTAAAAGCACCAATTCGCAATCTGGCATGGTTGTTGAAGAACAGCACTTTCAACGGCCAGAAGCAGTCAATAGCCGACGGCTCAGAGCTTCAGCCCCCAGAAATTTATGCCTTGGAGTGTGTAGGCTATATCGACCAACCCGACGAGGAACGGCATATATTCCTGTACACCCTGCCAACACCCGAGGACACAGCAATGCATAGTCTCACCACTCTGCATGCATTCATCAACACCGAAGACCCCCAGACAAAACGCCCCCTCAAACGTCCATCTCTCAACGACCGCTTCAGCATGGCGCGGTGCTTAGCAGTAACATTGCTCAACATCCACGCCTCCAAATGGGTGCACAAGAACATCTGCAGCCGAGGCATCCTTCTCTTCCTCTCAACCCCAGATGGACTCCAATCATCCTCATCACTTAATACCCACCGCCTCTCAAACAACCCTAAACCAACGCACCAAATCCACGCATACCTAAGCGACTGGGGTTACGCACGCACCGAATCCCAATACACAGATATGACAGCAGACTTTGAACCAGAAGCAAATATCTATCGCCATCCAGACAGACAAGGCCGACCAAAGCAGAAATTCGGCCGAACACACGATATCTATGCATTGGGCGTGGTGCTTCTTGAGATCGGGCTGTGGATGACCATGTCCCGAGTCATGGGCCCTAAGATTGCCGAAGCACATAAGACGGGTAAATTGCCGCCGCGCAAGAAGGTCGCTGCGGAGCTTATTGCGCTGGCGATGTCGGGATTGCCGAGGGAGATGGGGATGGGGTATACGCAGGCTGTTATTTCTTGTTTGACGGGGACCTTTAAGGATGAGGATTCGAGGATGGCGTTGAGATTTCGGGAGAGGGTTGTTGGTGTTTTGGCAAAGGGTTTGGCGTTGTAGAGTCGCTTAGGGCTTGTGGCGTTCTTGACATATATCACGTACAATATGGACAATGTGGAAAGCTGGAAATCAATCAGTCCCTTGAATCACATCGGTGTCGTCCGGGTAAGACAAGGGTGAGCTGAGTGAAAATTGGTAGGGTGAGTTCAGTTAAAATAACTAGGTTTCGTGGCTTAGGGCTGCCTCGCAGTGTGACCAAGACAGGCCCTCGTGCAAGAACTGCTTACGGCATTCTGTCCAGTGTGACTATACAGTTTAACCCTTCTACTAGCAAATTGCCTCCTTTGACAACGCCTACAGAGACCACGGCCCAAAATAGGCTGACGTTTATCTCTTGCTTGCAAGATAATTTTAAGCCTCCAAAGCGCGCTTACAAGAGGCGCGATGGTCCAGTGTCTGCCCTGTCTGAGCAATTGTCTACACCTAAGACCTTTTCTGCTGTAGGCAATAGATCATTTTAATTTATTCCAACAGATCTGGGGTTGTTCCACCATTTATAACATGCACAGAACTGGGAGCTGGCCAGAGCAAATGGCAAATGCAAATATCATGCTGGAAATTTTAACACCACTACTTTCTTTACCTTCTGCTTGCCTTTTTGGCCTTACATCTGACGCGCAATCCAACCCAGCTCCAGCGGATGATTAGACACGATGTTAACTACCCCGCCAAGGCGGAGAAATACTATAAAATCACCCTGCAAGAGGCTGCATATGTTGTTCTGCAAATTCCCAGCTGTAACGGGCAGGTTATATACACTAGTGCTGTTTTTATTTTACCTGTTCCCTGGCAAGTATCTGGGCTTTTAGGATGACAGCGGATCTGGGTGTCTTTTGCTGTTTATGGGGGTTTGTTTAATTCTTAATGTCTGGAAAAATGTTCTTTTGCTGGATGTTTCTTCTTTGGATTCTTATGACTTCCAAAGCAACATGGTGGAATTAGCACCAGAACTTCCCACCCTATCACTCCCACTATTAACAGGAGCCAACGCGACGGCAGCTAGCTATCTTGATTAGCTGGTCTTCCTGTTGGATAGTATATATCATCCGCACCAGTTGGGTCACTCAGACTACTCTTGCCTGCTTGGAAAGCGTGAAATAAACATATGCCATTATGCATTCCCCATTACAATCCATTGCTGAGCGCATTGGCAACTTCCCCCATATTTTTAGCTGGCTATACAGTATGCCAGACAGTGTCCTTCATGACCTCTGGCGGCGGCATCCACTTGCCTTGACTATTTTCGCTTTCTTTGTTGTTCTGCTCAGGCACATGGAGGTTACGTGCTTGGTTTATCCGCGGATGGCCAGCGCATTTACTGGATGGGTGCTGGCGAAACCTCGGCGACTTTCACAGGTTGTTTATTGTGTGGCCGATGCTGCAGCTTCAGGTTATTTGATCCGTTTTAGGCGATATAAAACACGTTGGGTTAAATTGACTAGTAGTACACAAAAGATATACCAAACACTATCAAACATTGATTTTGCAAAAGATCCATTCGCTCCATGCCGAACGAATTTCTAACCTCGACTGTCCTCTTACACACAGGGGAAGCTGCTACGAATAAGGACAGAGCTTGCGCCGGCCATGAACCCCCGCCACCTGTGGCTTGTAGGCGGCAGTTCTAGTCTTGGGGCAGCCATGTCTCAACGGTATCCTGGGTGGGTGTAGGCTACTGTGTTGTTTCTGAACAAGCCGTTATCGACGATGACGTCGCCGGCGTTGTGGTCGAAGGTGGGGGGACATACAGCGTAAAATTGGTTGTCCATGCAGCTACGAGGGAGATGATTCCCGCGCTGTAGAGAAGCAGTGGCTGTGACGTTTATTTCAAGCAGGAATTGATCAGACAGATTGGTGCAAAGGACAGAAAGAGAGAGGTCAATCGAGGAGGATGTGATATGTATTTGTATAACTATCTCTTCAAATCTAAAAT